>NC_059351.1:37980000-38132500 GCF_019703515.2 Myxocyprinus asiaticus
GCATGTTTGATCTCGCATCAAATAAAGAAGCAAGAAGGCACCATTTGTTACTGTAATGATGTTAATATTGTCACATGTAGTGGCCCTCTGTCCCTCATAAAGGCCAGTACAGATGTTATTGGCTGGGGGTTGTCAAGGTAATGGGATTCATAGAGGCTGGATTGATTGACAGAATCTGTCCAGAGTGACCAGATGTTTTGTGGTCTCCTCGTTGCTTTCACACCCGCTTTAAACTCAGCATACATTTAATTTCATTATTCAAAGCCCAATTAGTGAATGTCTTTGTTTTAATTATTCCCTGTCAATGGGAGGCATGGCAGCTAATTGCAGGAAAATTTATTTTCATGTAATTTTATTTTCAGCACTGAGGCAATAACTTTCTAACAAGATTAATAATTGTCACGAGACAAAATGAGTGGGAACAGGTAAAAAGAGATTTTTGTTTTGGTCCTGGCAAGTTGTTGTCTGTGTTTGAGTGGAAGTGTATTAGTGGAAATTCTCATATTGGTCGACCAATATATACTTATATACTTCTACTTAAATATATATATTTAAGATACATTCTCTTAAAGCAAGTCTAAATATCTTATATGTTGCTTCTGAAGTAAATGTATCTTGTTTTAAGGATTTTTAGACAATTTTAAATGGAAAACAATACAAAAACGCTTGATAACAATATAATTTTTTGCTATTAAACTTAATAAAAAGTATTTTTTATTTTTTCCCCCTTTAATTCAGTGAATGTCATTTAGAGGTATTTTAAAAAGATGATTGTGTCTTCAAGTCGGGGCACACGTTGAATAATCGGTTAAGAGCTAATGATTAATCATTGCATTAATCGCAGAATAGTCGAATAATCATTCTAATAATCATTAGATTAATCGATTATCAAAGTAATCACTAGTTGCAGCCCTGTTGGCATATATACATTTCCAGGAGGTACAAACATGACTGCACATGTTAGCACAGAATCTAATTAGAAAATAATACTAGACTGAACAGCATCAAGAGAAAATAATCTTTTTGAGATTTTATACTTCAGCAAATTAAATTTCAGCCTTCAATATGTTTTTTATCTGTATATATAGTGTCTAATAATGCATTGGCAATGTACAGTACACTTAAGTTTATCTTGCCAATAAAGCTTGAATTGAATCTGCCCATTTAATCCTTTGAACAAAAACATCATAATGTGTTTTAATAACAGCATCATGCTTTCCTAACAGTGAGGAACAATCTCACTGTAACAATAACCCTAAGCTGTCAGCATGTCCACTGATTTTATGGCATGTATACAGATACTTGTTTCAAATAGTAATACCTGTAAAATTTTGTCTAATTAACTTTATCCACAAAAAAAAAAAGAAAAAAATAATAATAATATTTGAACATTTTATTTATTTTATTTAAAATAAATGATGACTTCCAATTTCTTGCAAGTTCTTTAAGACAAAGTATAAATATATTTATGATGATTGTTTTAATGTTTGTTGTAATGTATCATGTACCATAATGTAATTGCGATTAATTGTGATTAAGTACAGAAAATCGTGCGATTAATTAGTTAAAACATTTTAATCGATTCCCAGTTCTATTATTTATATATATATATATATATATAATCCAGTTTGACCAATTTGTCGAGCCATGACGGTGACGTGAATCACCCGTTTGCATTTTAAAAAGCTGTCTGGGACATGTAAACGACCAATCGCAGTACATTTTGTTATTACGTGCCATCAATTTACCACAATAATAGATCAGTGTGCAACAAAATCTCATTTAGACTCACTTGGGCTCATGTTTGAAGTGCTCATGTGTTTCATTCTTCCTGTCTTTCCTAATAAAAAGAAGGCAAATAGCAATAAAACTTCTATCATATACCGTCTAAACAAAACAGTTGCAAAGCTTTCAAAGATTTAATTCGCAAACTCCAAAAAACGTGCGCAAATCCAGCGATTTCTTCCTGTGAAGTACACATTCCTGTGGAGAGCTCATAGATATTTCTCTGAAACATGTATTACATCAGCCTGGATCAAAACTGTGTCCGTCTGACTTACGAATGTTGCACGAACGTCAATCTGGGAAACTCAAAGCATGTCCAGTCTGTGTAAACTGGAAGTGGTCAGGAGATTGCTTCTCTTGCTGAATCTGCACAATAGATTGACCTTATATTTAAAGTGCTTTAAGTGCTTTATTTTAAGATTTATGTTCTGTTTTTACAAAGTACAAATTTTTGTTAGAAATTTTGAGTAAATATTATGGTAAATAAAAGTTAATAAAATGTTTAGCAATTTTATGTACATGTTGTTTACTGTCATATTACATTTTGTGATATCATGTACTTTCTAAAGGCCCATCGGCCAAAATGCTCTCTAGATATCCACATCGACCATTAAAAAACCCATATCGGTCGATCGCTAATTTATATTTCAACACTTCCTTTCTGATGGTATGGACGGATTCACCAGCTAGTTAAATTAAGTGCATGAGCATTTGGAAGCCAGCATTGCATAGTTTACGGACACACTACACACAAACATCAGACTGGAATGGCGTGTAACCTTTGGAGCAGGCTCATTGCTGCCCAGCCATGCTTAAAGAGGGAGACACTGGTGTTTTTGCCGGCAACCCAACACCAACTCAAAGCTCAGTGACTTGAGTGCACATGCTAGACGATAGCCTTAGAACTGCCGGGCCTCGTGCCTCTTATAGCCTCCATTCTTCTCCATTGTGTGTGTGGCAGATAGTAGGTGCTTTGTAATGCATCAAGAATAGTGAAGATGGAGGCAAATAATGTTTGTGATTCATGACATGTGACCAGATGGGATGTTATGTTAGACCTATGCGAGGCTTAATTAAAATGTCACGCAGGGGCGAAGATGATGTTGTAGAGCTAAAGTGAACATCTCGAACATATTGATGCGCCACTGTTGTTGTGCCGCTTAATTGACACTTTGAGAGATGCATTTACACCCGTCTGTTAACGGTCGGAGTGTGCTAATATTTCAAGGAAGAAAGGAATTGTCTATGTTGAAGACGCATCCTCTTGACCTGGACTCTTTAATGCAAAGCCGTTTCTTTCAAGTCTGTCACTCTGATTTATGCTCAACTCTTCAATGCATTGAAAACACTGAGAATACTTCAAATAGGATTATGCATGCAGACACACACACACACACACACACACACACACACACACACATTATTATAGGAATCCACAGAGATGACCAATGCTGTAAATAGCGTTTAAATGGTAAAATGGATCGCTTACTGTCTAATAATGCTGTTACAGATAAACCATTCTCGCGAAAACATCCAAAGAAATGTTGAACTGTGTCAGACTCCTGTACTGGACATCTTTGCCCATTGTCCTCAGGCATTTTCTCCTAAAAGGCAATGTTCTCTTGAGGGCCATTACACTGACATGCCAGCATACTGTTAAATGGATGGTGGTGGTTTCTTGCATATACCGGGAATTTGAGGAAAGTGGCACGGGTACTGTAAAACATGTCTCTTAAACACAACAAGTTTAGTCTGTGTGTTTGTCTTAGAACAATTGGAGAATGGGGGAATCTATTTGCTGACTTTTAGAGGGGTTTTGTGTCTGTGCGTCCTTAGGTCACTGTACTTGGCTAATCAGGTATTTTTGGAGGGATGAAATCTGCACACGACCTGCCAGAAATTCTTATTCTCCCCTCTTTTATAGCAAAGAGTGGTAAATACCTCTCCCTGTGAGCCGCTATGAAAAATTCATGGTCTCCTCCCTCTTCAAGCCATTATGTCAACATCTAAAAATACTTTATTTCACCCTGGCGCCTCAACGATATGGTCAACGATAAACAAAATGCTAAATTCACCATCTCGGGCTGGCAACACTTTTGGTGTTGGCAAATATATAAATAAAACAATTCCAGTTGCATCAAAAAGTTGGACAGATCTGTTGTTTTACTTGTGAGCGTATGTCTTTTTGTGAAATATTCAGTGCGACCAATGCGAAAGGCAAAGATTGTGTGAGTTTTGTCGAGTATGAAGTGGGGAAATAACCAGCAGCTTTTAAGTTGGCTCCATCTCCAACCTTAATCTGTTGTTTTTCTCTCCCTTCTTTTATAAAAACAAATAAATAAATGTATTGGCCAATTTTCATCGTATTTATTTTTGACAACATTTATTGTACAAGGGGGCTTTGTGTTGATATATTGTGCTATAGGTTTTGCTGCCGGCTATCAGACAGTGAACAGGGTGTCCTCTGCCAACTGTCGAATTATACATGCCAAATAAATGTAGGGTAGTAAAGGAAGAATGAGTTGCCAATGGTAATTGATTCATTGGCGGATTTGTATCTGTTCGTGTTTGTAATGGCCAAGTGTACATCACTCAGCCCTGACGTCGTCTTTCAGCTCAATTCCTGCCAGTGTGAAGAATTTAATGATGTGTGCAATTGAACACATATGATGTCATGTGCCTTGACCACATAGGGCTGACCTGCAAATGACCGGTGCCCTAAACACATGTCAGGGCTCAACGATGAGGTTGGCCCGCTGGCCCAGGTTGGAAAGAGTTTCAGTGCAGTTGATGGAAATACCACTTGCCCAAACAGGCCAGTGTTGCATTTTCTCTCAATATTTCATTTGTTAATCTTGGACATGTGTTTTTATGTCTTCCAAATGTAAACATTTTTTTTTTCTTTTTTTTTCTGAGATGTATTTAACATTGTTTTCATGAATTCTGCTGATATAAAGTAATGTTATTTAGCGGGCTAACTTAGATTTTGTTGTAACCGCAATAATGACCAATGATAGTCTTGGAATCGTCAGTAAAAAGGAGTTAAAATTATTAATGTTTTACATTTTAAGCCATTGTTTTTCAGCAAAAGTGTGTTATGGGGCTAGAGTTTTCAGCTATTATTGCAGCTTAAATTGAAGCTTAAAGCTTCAAATGTAATAAAAAAAAATAAATAAAAAAAAATATTTTTCCTGCATGAATAAAATACATTGGTAATATATACAGAAAGTATGTATATATATATATATATATATATATATATATATATATATATATATATATATATATATATATATATATATACAGAAAACAATCTTTGCTCTTGAGCCCTTTCTGTGATATCAGTTCTCTGCGGATATCGAACATTAAAAATATCTTATCTGATTGACAGGAAAGTTATAGATATATATTTTATTATTGCATTATTGCTTAAATTGTTTGTTTACATTTTTTTACCAAAATTATCATACAATCATATGTTTCTCTCTCTCTCTCTCTCTCTCTCTCTCTCTCTCTCTCTCTCTCTCTCTCTCTCTTTTTTTTTCTAGTTTTAGTGGAAGCAATAGGGCAATTATGGAGTTTGTAATAGATTGTAAATCCTCACACTGTTCACAAATGTGTGTTCGAGTCTTGTGCTCTGCTTGTAAGTGTGATGTACCTGCCTCTGCGTTCTCCGTGAGGCACTGAATTTGGATTGACTGACGGCATACCTGCTGTCAGACACATTCTTAGAGTAGGACAGGCCAATCGTCTGTGTGTCCAGACCTTACAACAGAATCCTTTGGACACTTTACCTTTTAAGTTCTGTCTCAAGCGCTTTGCTTCACTACTGCCGGCACTACTTGAAGACTTTCTTTCACAGACAGGCTACTTCTTCAATGACCTCTTTAAACCCTGATTCATTGGACCCCAGAGACTGGTACGCTTTGTTCTACATTTTTGACGTTTATCACGTTGTAGGGCTTTAACTAATAATAAATATGCTTGAATATTTTCACTGTCAGGATTTACTGACGTGAAGCTTGCAGGTGCATGTGTTTAGGGTGATTTTATTGTTGAGGATGGATTGACTTTTTTTCATGTTCACTGATAATTTTCCAGGCAATAAATGATTGAAGAAAAAATACATATTTGAGCAAATTTGCGGTCAAGGTTCACCAAGTGTCAGATGCTCTGTTATTTTGAACTTCATTGTTCCGATTTTGTTCTCATGTGTCCTGCAGTATCTTGTTGAGCATCCATATTTTATGAGTGCAGCAGTAAATAAAATGGAGGCCGCTGTGTATATGCGTGTGAGGATGTTTGAGGTAGGGATGTAAACATGAACTCTGGTCTCCTGTGGCAGAAATGGGGTTCACGTAAAGGTCTTTCAAGTTCTTGGTGAGGCCATCAGTCTTTCCTTTTGTCACTGATACAGCCAATTCAAACTCCCCCGCAACTCCTTTCGGGCTTTCTTTGGAGAGGGTTCAAAATTCCTGCAGGGGCAGCTTTGTGACCGGCATGGCCATCCCCGTGTAACCTTTTAAGTCCAGCTGCAGACTTCCATGCCAGATATGTTCATTATGCAGAGGAGTGAGGCTTTTGTTTCCCTATGACAATAAAGACAGTGAGTGAGCGGAGTTGTTATTCAAATAACCGTCATCCCACTTGATCTCACAGTGGCTCAGGTGGAAAGGTTGTGCTTATTTATTTTTTTATTTGTTTCTCACTTTACCATCTGTCATTTGTTTGGAATAAATCACAACATATGTAAAAAAATAAATAAATAAATAAAAATCTGCTCACTTTCTCTGTGTCTCTTTTATCCAGTCTCTTTTGAGCTGGACCATTTCTTGTGCAGACATTGAAGAAATTTATCTTGTGATATGTGATATGAAAGTGCACAGTGTGCCATAATTTACCTCGTTATTTATTAGCCTTTTTTTGAGAGTTACTTCTAGAAATCGAAACAGAACATTCCTCTTGACGGCTTTCTTTGGATTAAGATCACGGAGGTAGAGAGGCCAGGATGAGGGATTCCTCTCTCTAATGGCTGTGATGAAATTTTTTGCCACTGTAATTTATGTGTTTCAACATAACTTTATGAGCACTTACTTTTGGAATGCAGTAACCCCCTTTTCCCATTAGTTTCAGCTTTACAGGAAGGCCCACTCAATATTGCTTTAAATACCATACGAAATCCACCAAATTATAGAATTCTATTTTCCCCTAAGTGAGGAAGTAAAAGGGGGTGTCATATATAATTCATGCTGAATGATTTCTGTACAAAAAGGTGTTTGAATTTATGTGCGAACAAGAGAGGTTCACTGCCTGCACTGTACTGGTACAGAACATGGTAGGTAGTGTCTCCGGCCAATCAGCTCCTTCCCTCTTGCATGAGGGACACATAGCAGGAGGGCTGAGAGACACATGAAAGACATAATGAAGGTTAGCAAAATGGAGAGCAATACATCCTGCACATTGAGCTCGCTACTTGTTAAAGCGACAGGGCCTAACCAGAAAGGAATTTACTTGATGGATGAATTTTACCCGTCTAATGGATACAAGCACTTGAAAAATGAAAACATCGATCCATTGCCCAAGTTTTTTTTTTTCATCCCTCTAATGAGAATGGGTGTTACGAAAGATTTTGAGAGGGGAGAGAGGGGACCGTGTTGAGCCTAGATGATTCGCAGCACATGTGTCTCAGGTTTCAGTCACAGCTGAACTGCCACTCTCACTATTGTATATATTACAGGAGGAAGAGAGGACGCTCGATTTGTCTCCTTATTGATGTGCAAATTCAGAATTGATTAGATATTTCCTCTGTCATTTTGCTGGAGCCTTTATTTTGAACCCCATTAGCCCCCAATTCAAAGCAAAAAACAAATATATATGTATATATATATTTTTTTTCTTCTGCTTGTTGCTATGGACACAGTGGTTTACACATGCTAGCTGAAGAAGTTGCCACCTCAAAATGTACAGTAGTACTGTTGATTTCAAATCTGTATAAAAAATTAAAAAAAATAAATAAATAAATAAAAATTGCGTTCTCGTGTCACTAAAAAAAGTGCATACTGTATCCAGTGTATGTTATTTAATTTTTATTTGAAGGAAAGTTTATATCAATACAAATAAGAAACAAAGGAGACTTTGGTAATGTGTTGCATTTTATGTTGCTATTTCTTCATGTGGACTGTACTCAGTTAACACTCGTCTTTCTGTAAAAAAATTAAAAATAATAATAATTGAAATACTGTTCTCCAAAGTAGCTTTTTATCTTGAATTTGCACTCTGTCCCATCAGACATGCTTATTGTTTGTGTGACTGTTTATCCTCAATCTAAACATCAATTAGGACATCAGTTATTATGACTAGTTATCATCAGGGTTGAGGAACAAAATGTAACGGGAATATGTATATAAAATACAAAATATAAGTAACTGAATTCCACTACAGTTACAATTTAAATCATTGGTATTTAGAATACAGTTACATTCAAAAATTATTTTGATTACTGAAGAGATTACTTTCCATTTATTGTCATTTGTTTCATTAAATATTTAGTCCTTTCAGATGGAAAACATTTATACATATAAATGATGCGATCCAAAGAGCATTTGAACAGCGGTGAAACACTTTCTTATGATGTGTTACATTCATACATGCAGACAGAGAAGTAAGTTTGAAGTAAGTTTGGAGTAGAAGAAATAGAAATAAACCTTGTGTAAATTGTCAGCTTTACGCTAATCTAAAATGCTATTTCTAGCCATTTTACATGCACTTGTTACCATGCATGATCATATTTCACGTTGGATCATAATTTCTTTTTTCTAGTAAGACCTTTGATATTAGGTCAAACATTTTATTCTTGATAATAATTTGTGTATTGTTTTCCTGTAAATATCCTTAAAGGTGCAATATGTAACAATTATATGTAACCTTTTTACATAAAAATGTTTTTGCCAATGTGTGAATGGCTTGTAACACAACTTAAAAAATGAGTCCTTCCCGGACTTATTAGGTTGCCTATTAAAGCTGGTAGACTGATTTTCATGCGACGGGAGCGGGTCACTTTTGGCGGGAAAATCCAAAGGATGTGACGATTATGCATGCTCCCGAGAGCCTTGCCTCAGTAATAGCTTCTCTTCTGCTATTCAACAGCGTCAACAGACAGTCTGCAACACTAGGTAATGTTATCTTAGAGATGGAATCCAGCAAACGTCCGGCTCACAGCACAACACCGACTCCTACACAAACTCATTGTTTTGGTCGATGCTCACTCACTCGAGTTCCTATGGAGTGTGTGCACGAGCTCAAGCACGAGCAACAGGTAGCTGGCTGCAGTTCACTTAATGGTCACAGGTGTCATTAATAACAAGGGTTTCTGAATCTTACATACTGCACCTTTAAAACGAGATCGATTAGATTTATTTTGCTTTAGAAACAACACTGCATAAGTTATTTAGGTTTTTCAGAGAATGTATTTTTAACATGTGTGTTTTGTCTTAATGTACTGGCAGAGTTTTTATAGTCAAAACAAGTTAAAAAAATCTACCAGTGCTGAAGAAGTAATCCAAAGTATTTAGAATATATTACTGACCTTGAGTAATCTAACGAAATAAATTACAATTGACATTTTACAGCATGTATTCTGTAATCTGTAGTGGAATACGTTTAAAAAGTAACCCTCCCAACCCTAGTTATTATTATGTTTGTACCCAAACACACATGAGCCACGTACACCCTGCAGAGTTTTTGGGAGTGACAACTGCATTTAAACATAAGTTGTAGGTGCCATTCAGACTAAATGCATTCTTTGGTGGAAAAAAAACAAAACAAGACATAGCGCAACAAATTGAACATAATTTGAATTTTGAATTTTTATTTTATTTTTTACCGGACAGTCTAAAAAATTGCTGTGTGAGACACTGAGAAAAAGACTTGAGACATGGCACTACAGTCAAATATGTTTATCTAGCATATGTTTACATAGGAAAGCAATAAAAAAATGAAATATATATATATATATATATATATATATATATATATATATATATATATATATATATATATATATGTATATATGTGTGTGTGTATATATATATATATATATATATATATATATATATATATATATATATATATATATATATATATATATAATTTATGTATTTTTTAATTAAACAGTGGACTGATGCAAAAATGTGTACGGCGTGATCACCACTTAATCCCCTCAATTATAAGTCACTCCTGAAATTGCAATGGTTGACATTGTAATAACCATATTAATATTGTTGTCTTGCTGCAGTTAAAAAAAAAAAAAAAAACATGAATGCCAACAGTTTAACCTCTTTTTGATGTTAGCTTTTTTGGTTAAAATAAGTATTAGTGACCGGAGATGTATTAAAATGCAGCGATTTTCAACATAAGCCACATCTTTTATTTACTTGCTGCTACTTTTAAATAGCATGGTTTCCTTCTGTAGTCATTAATTTATAGATTGACGCTACATCACGGGGCTGGTGGGAGCAACAAAGGTGGAGAGAGATAGTATTAAAGTTTGAGAATGAATCAAGAAACATTCCTCTGTTTCTGTCATTTTCTTGCAGTGCACATCTGAAGCACCTGCTGTGTCCAAAAGAGAGTGATGTCACTGTGTTAATGACATTTTTTTCAGTTTGGTTGTGCACTCATTTAGATGTACACAGATTTTACATGAAATTACAGGTGTCTCTAGGTGATTTTTCTTCTTCTTCTTTTTTTTTTTCCCCCTGGGGTGAATTTGGTAGTAAGATGTGTTTATCACTTCTGTAACTAACCAAACTCTGTGTACAAAATGAAATTAAGCGTTCAGAAAAGGAGGAACAAACATATTTAGCTGTAATACCTGTCTTCTTTTCTGTCTCTGGCGATAATCCTCTTCTGTCCCAATTCAATATTTAGATTCATGGCTCTTGCACTTTTGCAGTACATTCCTAAAGTGCTGCATCCTCATCTGTCCCAATTGGGAGACTATTGGCGGCAGTCACCGAGCAGACGGGGTGAAAGAGTGTGAGGGCATGATGATGATGGCGAGGGCATAGAGATGTGAGATCCAGAGCTCATCGGGTGTGTGAGCAGGCCGGGTTGAATGTCACACACTTCGCCCCCTCCACATACACTTGCTCGGTGCTCTCATGGCACACTGTTAATTAATCTGTAGCTTCCAGCCAGACGGGCCCAGCTCACATAGCCAGCTGGGAGATGGTTTAGACTGAGTGTGCACTCTCTATGATGGCTCATTCTGCTGGTACTGCGTGCCAGGTTACATCAGGTGTGTGTGGGTGTGAGTCCTGGATGTGTGGGTGTGTGTGCTTGTTTGTGTGAAGAAAGGAGAGAATTTGAGTGCAGCATAAAACTGCATTGATTTCCTGGCTATTGTAGAATGGCCTCAAATGAATGCTCTAGAGAAAGTAGAAGGGATGTTTCCTTTACAAATCCTCTGAGTTGTTTTACTTTGTGAAATAAGTGAACTGAATGCAAACTTTTAATTAAGAGAATTAAAAGTTCTCAGAATCCACTTTTATCTCTCAACTTCAGTCAAACTTTCTTTGTTATGTTGAGCTTCATGCTTCTAGGTAAATAGCTGCATCAAAATCAAGTGACTAAAAATCCTTACCTTTGGTCAAATCCAGGGTTACCATGTTCATGGAAACCTGGAAATATCATTGAAGACTTATTGAATGCTGTCAGTACCATTTTTATAAATACTTTTATAGATACCATTTTACTTCTGTTCAGTGCATCCAGATCAATCAGATGCTACTTTAATCTGGCCCAAGATTAGGCAAAATTGAGACATCTTCTTAGAATGTAACTTAGAATCAAGATTAGGGTCATTTTTGTCCTTTTTGAGTACCTTTTATGTCATCCATCAAGTTCTTAAAGTTCGGCTAACATCCCTAACCTAACTTCCCTGCTGGTTTCCCATCTTCGCTTACTAAGGAATTAGAGGAGGTGCTGGACTTCTCACTGGTGCTTTCAGCACCGTCAACCCTTTAATCTACATGTAAAAGAGAGATAATTTGATCTGCAGGCCTCAGTGACCGCTCAGCCAACTGTCATTAATGACAAAGTCCTAGGCGAGTGAAGAGTGAAGGACAGTGGGTACTACCATGAGTCTGTTGGCTTGCGACACATTTGCATGGCACTAAGTGCATCTCAATGTAATTATGATGAATGGCATTGGAATGAGAGCAGCAGTTGTCAAATGTACATTAGACTGCAGTCAGATACAGTCAGTTTCCCAAGCTGAAAGACCCCATGAAATCAAAATTTTTAGACAGAGTTTTGTGATATTTAGTCCATGTGTTTTAGCTGTGAGGCCATCTATTTGCTAGTGTACAATAAACAATGACAAAATTCACTTTAAGCAGATGTATGCATTTAAAATGTGCTATCTTTCTTATGCTGACCAAAATATTGCTGACTTTTTTTCTAATCAAATGCTCTCTGGAATTAGAACTAGCAAGTAGCAAATCATGGTTCATGGCTCTGACTTAACTAAAGCCTATAGAGTGCAAAAGTTGGGCTCTGGAAGTAAAAAATCACATTCATTTTCTCCATAGATGAATATATTGTTAATTATATTTCGTTATTTCATATTTTATATATATATATATATATATATATATATATATATATATATATATATATATATATATATATATATATTATTATTATTATTATTATTATTATTATTATTATTATATATTTTTTTTCTGGTGATTAATAGCAGAAATCTTAGTGAAAAACTACACTACTAAAGATCCATCAATCAGAAAAGAGCTGGAAACAAACTGTGGCAAAAGAGCCCAGCAGTGACCACCCACTTCTATGACGTGCTGTGAATGATGCAACCGAGTCAATCTTCCTACACTGTAAAAGAAAAAAATCTGTAAAATTTACGGTAAATTACCGGCAGCTGTGGTTGGCAAACATTTAGTGTAAATAATATGGTAAGCACATTTCAGGCTTTATAGGATGTAATTTTGATGCCTGTATATTTTACAGTGAATTACCGTTATATTATTAAATTATATAAACTTGATACATTAACCTTCTGAAACTGTAAAAATCTGCTTTTCACTTTATAATGTAGTGTTAATCACATAGTAATTACAGGGTAAAAAAAAGGTACGTGATGACATGATGTTCATCAATAGCGGCCCTTCCAGGAGCAATGACCAATAAACATGTAGAGACAGTGCTCAGTGTCACTCATACAAACACTAAACACCATCAGGGAAACACACGTGAAATTAAAATAATGCAATACACATTAACTAAACTACATCAAATAAAACACAGAACACCCCAATATGCATATCTGATATGACAAATAAGAAGAAACATAACTATTCCCATAAAATATAATGAAAGGTCACGCAGGGAATTCTGGGAACGCCCATTAATTGTTTTTTACCGTAATTTTAAAAATAATTTACCTTAAAAAGTGAATGGACTCTCTTGTTAAATATAATATCATTTTTAAATGTTAATTATATGGTAAAAACTTTTACTGTAAAATTACATGTATTATCTTTATATATATATATATATATATATATATATATATATATATATATATATATATATATATATATATATATATTATTATTTTTTTATTTTTTTTTTTAATAGCATTTTTACAGTCTTTTACCTTTAAATTTTTGGACATTTTCAACATAGTTCCTACACACTGTTTATCTGAACATTTTGCAATACAATTAAAACTTATTGTTTTTATACTTGTAATCAACATCTTCAAATCAGTATTTTTAGTATTTTCTGTCATTAAGTTGATTACGTCATTTGCAATGCTTATGGGATTGTAGTTCATTTCCTCATGAAAGATGTTAAGTACACAATCATGTAACTTTGTCTTTTTGTCTGATTTTCAAATACTTCTCTGCTTCACATCAAAGTTTGATATGCTGTGATTTACCTTGGAACCCTTCGATATGTCTTAACAAACTTCCCGTTTCAAAAGGTAATACGTCAACTCCAGAAAGGAAACTGCACTTGAAGTCTCTGATTTAAACCATATAGTGACAGAGATGCTCACACCACCAATTAGCACAGCTCACCTGTGATTTTACAAGCTTTTTGACAAGTCAAGCTCCAGGAATCTCAGTTTCCCACTTGAATGTCAGTTATGTTTTACACGTTACAAAGAGCGGATTTGTTCTTGCCATGTGCTTTGGCACAGTCTCGAGCCACAATGCATGTTCTGTAACCATTGTTGCCTTATCAGTTGTTGTCATCTGTTGCCTTGCTTGTTAACCAGATGCTACTCCTGGTGTTATTGAAACACACTTTTTATATGTTACACTTAACATGTATTGTTGGAGAACTTTTTTCAACACCCACCATTTCAGAGGAGTGGTTTTGGTGACTGTGTCATGCTTTATGAAATGTACATCTCTTCACAGAGTCTGTAACTGAAAAGCTTTCAACAGCCTTTCATCATTCCTGACCCTCCCATGAGCTCAACTGGTTTTCTCCCACGAAATGGAGTCTTCTGCTCCCCTCGCTTATTTTCGACATCTCTCTCTCCCTCTTTTTCTCGCCGTTGACATGGCGACGGTTTGTAAGCTACAGGTGTCCGCGCTTGCTAGGGTAATGGTGGAAATGGGCTCTTGTTCTGAACAAGAGAAAATAACCACTCCACCAAAAAAGACTGATTTCAGACAGGGAAAAAAAAAAAAGAAAAAAAAATATGCATCTCATAAAGCCTGGCTGGAGGCTTGGAGGTAATGTTTTCCTCCTTCGTCTGTTTTACATTAGTGGTAGCATTGTACTTGTGTCAAAGAGAGAAAAATAGTGTTTCTCTTTTCTGTGTCATGCTAAGAAACCACTGCCCTATTGCACAGTTAAATCAGCATCTTAGAATTATTAGCAAACATCTTATTGCTTAATTTGAAACACAAACAATTGCCCTCTTTATTGTTATTTCTCTTTATGCTGTCTCTGTTTCACGCACACTCTATAGCTCTTGCACAATGAATCAAGAAGTTCTTTTGAAAACCGAAATCATGCTATGATATATGTTGTTGTCTGTTGTGCAGTTGCAGAGTCCCACAGCACTTTAAAATAGTGTCAACATCAACATTTCTACATTTGTTCTCAATTTAGCTTTTTTCCTCCCTTCCCCCTTTCGTTCTCCCAAGCGACACATTGCCATTTTGAACAAAATCAGGCCTGCCACTCAGGCTCCTACAGTGGTAATTAAAGGGAGGGTCTGTCATATCAGCGTTTCGATTCAGTCCTAAGAGCCACGATCTTAATCTGTGGAAGTAAGACTTGCAAAGTATGCTATATTAAAGTAGGTGACTTTTTAGCTTTACTTGAAGCTACACTATGTAACTTTTTTTTTTTTTTTTAAATAACAAAATGTTATTAATGCGAGAGTGCAACAAATATCCGTCTTCCAAACCATGTCTTTACCCAAATACACTTTGTTAAAACTATAATAATGATATTAAATTATAAATATTTTAGAGCTGTCGGGATGGATTTAACGGCAAAAACATATGTCAGTCACCCGTGCCTGTTGATGTAATATCTATACACAGAGAAAATAAGATCAGGCTGCTGTAGCACGTGTATGGCTTGGGAGTAGCTGAAGCTGAAAGTTTGTTGTCACAGCGAACGAGAAAAATTGACCATGGATCATTAAAAACGGCAAACCTCCAGGGAATCACCAGTTGTATTTACAAAGAAACCCTGAACAGAGCAGAGTCTACAAGCAAAAAGGGAAAGCGACAGAGTCCATAATAAAACCCGAGTCAACATCGGCTTGGCTTTTCAGAGGTGGCGACAACTCCGAGATCTGAAAGGATGTATAGTTGTGTAATCACACACACACACACACACACACACAAACACACACACACGTCTGTGTATGTAGTGAAATACAATGATAATACTGTAATCAGTGCAGAACATTTCACTTGCTAGCACATGTGCATTTTTCTTTATAACTGCAATATTTTTTATAAATAAATCATTTAGTACTAGGCTTGTCAAGGACATGTGAGTCTTGAAATTATGTTGACCACTGGTTTTTAACAATGATAATCTATAAATTAGTTACTATCGTGGTCTATTTGGCCAGAATATCCTGCAGTTATTAAAACATTACAGTGTTTGAATAAACTCGTATGACTTCATTATGTGCAACTTCCTGATGTCTAATGCGGAAGTAAGCGCTAGTTCCACGCACGAGGCGTTAAGGACATACTTATTAATATTATGCCTTTACCCAAACCCCTTATCTAAACTTAACCAATCAGTAGAGTGTGTAAACATGATAGGAAGCTGTTGTGTGTGACAGAAGCAAGTAATTGTCATGTATTAGATGGAAATGATGTCCAGCGACATCATTGGCTGTAGAGAAAGTCGTAGGAGTCCAAACGAGTGCAGTTGCACAATATCATACGAATTAGCCAAATTTAGAAATGTCATACGAATCCTGATGATTTCACTGTGAGAGTGTGTTGCCATAAGATATGACACTTACCTGCTCAGATGACATGTTTTCAGAAATCCGTCTTTTCCTTTATTTCATTATTTATTTGTCCATTCCCTCTGATAAGATGTACTGTATCAATATGTACACTGGTGCCTCGAACCACATTCACCCATGCAGAGGAGCCATAACAATGTTCTTTCGCAAGACACATGCAGTTTTATTTTTTTTAACTGCTAGAGGGCCAAAAGTTACATATGGTAGCTTTAAAGGGATAGATTACCAATAATGTAAATTCAGTCACCATTTACTCCAAACCTTAATTGACTAAGCCTATATGACTTTCTGTCTTCCCTGGAACACAAAAGGAAATGTTATGCAAAATGTTAGCCTCTGTCAACATTTACATTCTTTGTATAGAAACACAAAAAAAGATGCAACGGAAACGAATGGTGACTGAGGCTAACATTTGCCTAGTTTCTTATTTTGTGTTACATGGAGAAAAAAGAAAAGAAAAAAGAAAGTCATATGGGTTTAGAACAAAATGAGCGTTCGTAAATGATGACATAATTTTCATTTTTGGGTGAACTACCCATTTTAAGGTTATCTGCAGACATTGAGCATAAACTTGATCTTTTTTCATCCCTTGTTAAAGGAAAAGTTCATTCGAATTATTATTATTTCCTCGCCCAATATCGTTCCAAGCAAAATCAATTTTTTTGAAGAATCTTCACATGCTTTCTTCTTACAATGACAACAGATAGTGGCCAAGTCTGTCATGCTCCAAATGGACCAAAAAGCACCTTTTATACATAAAACTAGTCCATGCAACTCACTATATTCTAAGCCTCCTGTAGCCATATGATAGTTTTGTGTAACGGACTGAAATTTAAGTCATTTTTCACTGATAATAATAATTTCTTGATTAAGCTCTCATCTAGAAGACTTGGAACGTGGTGCTTAGATATGGATGTGGACTACCTTTATGATACATTTATGGTGTTTTAGTAGGGCTGCACAATTAATTGTATTTTAATCATGTTCACGAGTTCTGCCTCTCAAAGTTAATTAAGCATAATCATCTGTGATATTAATGAGCTAACAAACAGAAATTATCAGCCAGGTAAAGTTGCAAATTGTTACTAATTTTTATAATAGGCTGTGCCTACAGATGATAGATCAAATTACAAGTGCTTTTGAAGTCTATTTTCACCTCACCTGACCAATTGCGCTCTCTTCAGATGTTTGCCACTGACCAATCACTTTTTCAGTTTTGAGCACACACTGACATACACTGTCACAGATGTTTACAAGTATGTTTTGTATGTGCTTCGCTTTGATTGATACGAGGCTCGCATCAGAAAGCTGGAACCTGCTGCCTTCGGAGACTGTATATGGAAGTAGGATGAAAAGCAGGTGCCTTTCAAACTGTTCTGAGACCAGTCATTCAACAACTCTGTCTGTTCAGCCATTAACTGATTACGCAGCAACTCAGCTGAATAAACTTTGGTTGCAGTGCAGTGTTACAGCGGTTTTAGAGTGGTTCTGTGCTCAATAGTGATGGATTTCATGTCGTACTCTCATTATATATTATACACAGAACAGCTATGCTCTGAGTTCGGTTCGGTTCGTGCGCGTCACTGACGTGTGTTGACCCCGCTAAAAAGCACTCCAGATTTACCTCATTGCACATTTGCATAATTTCAGGTATGTTTGACCATTACAAGTGTCTAAAAAAACCTGCCAAAACTGTTGTCAACAGAAACAACACACACACACACTTCCTTCAATTTTTCTTTTTTTTTTTTATATCAAAGTAAAGGCTTGAAACCGTTTAGCATTGCCACCTGCTAAATTATTACAGAAATATATTACTACCATTTATTGCAACAATAATAATAAAAGTAAATATTATTTTAAAGAGAACTTAAGAGTAAAAACCCTTAAATTGGAAGTAAAGCGTGGGCAAAACATGGCTTAATTTTGGTCAAAAATAATTAACACCTTGTCCAACATGAGAGCTGCTGTTTAATATAATTTTGTTGTTTATTTCAGAAACTAATATCAAAGCTGTGGCAACAGTATTTTTTTTCCAAATTGTGCAGCCCTACAATAAAAATAAAAATAAAAATAAAACTTCAAAGGGCAGAATAATCGTGATTACAGTTTTAAGCAAAATATTTGTGATTATCATTTTACCCATTATCGTGCAGCCCTGTGTTTTAGTTTCTTTTTTGAAGCTTGACTGCCATGGTCACTGTGAACTGTTGTTACATATATGGCAAGAGCTGCATAAAGTTTCTTCAAAGATGTCTTACTTTGTGTTCCACAGAAAAAAAACCAAAACAGGTTTGGGTTTGGAATGACATGGAAACATTTCCTTTCTGGACTAAGGAAACTTTAAGACAAATACACCCAAGCCATACTGCAGAATGCAATGTGGATAACATACAGTATTACCTGTTAAATAAAGACAACTAATAAAACAGCTCAGACTTTCACTTGTGTTTGCAATCTCATTCGACCTTTCCAGAGGTGACTGACATGCACTATGGCAACTGCACCTGATTCTGCTTTCTTGAGATGTGCATAACAGATCTGATTAAACGGTCCCTTTGATTTTCACTCAGGGAAGGTCATTATCCCCCCCCCCACCCCCACTCGCCTCCTTTCACTTCCTGCTCGTTCACCATCCCTGCCAAGCCCAACAAATGGATGTAGTCCATTATCAAAATTCAATTTTTCCCTCCATCGCAGTGGTCCTCTCAGATCAGCGTGGGGCATTCAACCAATCCTCCTCTCTGCCTGTCTCATTAGCATCTGCTGCAGGAGAGCAAATAGTCTTAATTGTGTTTGGTGAGAAGCGGCCACCGCATGACTAATGAGCCCCACAACTCCACATAGAGGCAGACCTGCAGCGTGCACCCTGACATCCGCAGCCCTCTGTTGACTTTTCACTGCAGGCACTGCAGGGTCTGGGTTGTACAGATGGGTCAGATGTTCTGTACTTGGGTTGTTCTATAGCTGTTCTTAGGGTCTGAAGAGGTTAGGGATGACAGCATGGAGGCAAAATAGACCTGCTATTCTAAATTGTTTTAAGAGAAGTTGGGATAAGAATGTGTAGGTGTGTTTGTTCCTGTTATTGCTTCTGTCTTGTGTGGGACATCTTTTTATTTCCTTTTACCACACATGCACTCTCTGAACTATCATTCAATACACATACATTCTTTACACACTATTAAGTTGGAATGGAAACTTAAAAATCATAATCACGCATGTAGAATACATAAATATTTGGATAATCATATGTGTTTTAAATATAGTCAGTGATTCCCAGGTTTGCTATTAAGAGTGTGATTCTGGCGCAAACAAGGCACATCGAATACTCCAGTTTTGACTAGGGAGGATAAGCAAACCATCAAAGTTTAAAGAGAAAGTTAAAGTTTCCATCAAATAAAACATCAAAATTTAAATTATTAAAACTGTCAAAGTTTTTGAAAACTCTAAAATACTTTGTCAGTGTGATACACACAAATAATTTGTAAAAAAAAAAAAAAAAAAAAAATGGTGTGTATGATTATGCTTAAAGTTTACAGTACCAATAATACCAATTACTCAAATATGATCTGTTTGTGTATTTAAATGTCAGACATACAGTATATGTTTTTGTTATAAAACGTGTGTGTGTGTGTGTGGGTGGGTGGTTTACGAGGACATTTCTATAAAGGTTTTATGCTATAAATGTGGTTTATGAGGACATTTCTAGTGTCCCCATAATTCAAATCACTTAAGAAACATACTAAACAATGTTTTTATTTTTATTTATTTTTTATGTAAAAACGCAGAAAGCTTTTTGTGAGGGTTAGGTTTAGGGGTAGGATTAGGGTTAGGGGATAGAATCTATAGTTGTACAGTATAAAAATCATTATGTCTGTGGAGAGTCCTCATAAGGATAGCCGCACCAATATGTGTGTGTGTGTGTGTGTGTGTGTGTGTGTGTGTATGTACTAGCTTAAAGAATGTTATTTTTTAAAAGCAGTGGTTATTAAAATGGCTTATTAACAAAAGAAGAAAAAAAAATATATGCATGACTGATGCTAAGCTTGAAAAGTCACATCTTGTTATTAAATGGACTGGTAAAATGACAAATTTCTTCCTCTCTTGCATTCAGTGCAGTAATACATACAAGACAGGAAAAAAAAAAGTATTAATTGAGCCAGCTGTCAACAGGCTTAAAGGCTTAGAAATAAGTACAAAAACCTAAATAACTGGAAATGAAAATAGTTTTCATCATTCTCCCCACTAATTGACAATGTCACATCTGAGTTAGGGTAAAAAAATAAATAAAAAAAAATCAAATGCAGCTAAAGACTAAATAAAATAATTATTGCACAAATGGCTACATTCAGTCAGTTTGCACAGTTCCTTCGATTTGGTTATAACAACTTGAATAAAAAACTGGCAAATGCTGAGAAAAATAAATATGAATGTAAATCTGTTGTATTTTTAAAATGTAATATTTACATAGTCAGTGAAATGTGATATATATTAATTATTTCAGTCAAAAGCTTTTTGCTTATGTTCTTTTAGTCCATGTTGAACATAAAACCAAACATGGATAAACTTAACAGACAGTCATGCAAAACTTATTACACTCTGTTTATATCATAATTCCTCATATGAAAGCAATAACTGTGTGCATAAACAGTCCTTACAGTGTTTGGGAAGATAAGCCATGTGTCAGACAATATACATTGTTTTCTTTATTATTGCTTTTCTTATAATTTTTATAATAATTATTGTTATAATTTTAATGCTGCTGCATTTAGAGATTGTTCATATTGCGAATGTCACAATTTATAGTTATCAAAATTCATTTAGCATTTTCCCAGTACAATTCGGTGCTCTCCAGGATCATTTGTTCAAGGGTATTTATCCAATCCTGCTGAATAATAATGGTCCACTTGCTTTAATTTAATACGAGGGGCTGCATTATATGACAAAATGAAATATTCTTATTTAAACACTTCAGAGGGCAGACATTTCTATCCCTCCTCTCAAGCTGTCTAACATAAATACCTCTTTTTCTGAATAGGATTTGACCTCTAACCCTGCACTTTATTTTAAAGCAGGCAAAGCAGGGCAATTAGCTGAGCGCAGCCCCTGTCTTTCACAGTGTCCTTAAACCCTACTGAAGCTCCATTAATTGCCTTCCTTTCTCATTCGCTTGTGTTGGCTCAACTGCAGAACAAACATGTTTACAATTTAGACTCACTGCACATTTCACAAAGTTTTAGTTCTCTGTTGCCTGAGCTTTTGCCTCTGTATGGTATAGCTGATGAGCACTCGCGTCCCAATTCTCATTTGTATAGCGTTTATATTGCACAGAGGGTACTATTTACCTCTGGACTGGCTGGAAACTCCAGGGAGAGTCCGCCCATATGAGCTCACAGCTTATAGACAAAGTTGCCCATCTGTTTAGACAGGAGGGATAGAAGCTATGTGATTCACAGCGCAAACTTTAAAGGGATGTATTTCATTTTCTTCAGTTAGTATGGGGGGGAGGGGGGAATGAATTGTTTAGAGGGGACTTTTTGATCACTGTTATTAGCACTGCAGTCCTGTCAGGAATGAGAAAGTTTCGCTCCATGCAGTATTAGTGTATGTCCAACTTCAAAGCAAGCTGACCAGATTTAGAGGAAGAGATACCAGGTTTCATGCCATCCTCTCTTGTATGCAAGGAAACGGAGGTGTCCCGAATGTTAGTAACACACACACACTCCTCAGAAGGTGACCATATGGTATCTTTAATGTTGCCGGGAGGAGAGGGGAAATGGTGCAATTTTCTCCCCTGCTAGTTTGCAGTATTTCTTGTTTCATTCAGCTTGAGAAATGCCACAAAAAAAAAAAAAAAAAAAAAAATGTTGTGTTAACTCAAAAAACAGTCACACCAAGATGTTTTGGGGGTTTTAAGTGAGCAGGCCACCCAGCACTTCCACTTCTGTTTAGTCTGTCAGAAGGAGTTTACTCTTCTGATCTAAACAGCCACCAAGTTGTGAACGCAAACTCCTTTAGCTTTGTAGGAACCAACATTTTGTATTGACAGAAGCCAGAAAGTGAATGTGCTTGTGTGTGTTTGTGAGGGAGAGATCCAAATCTCACAGCACGTCCCTACCCCTTGAAAAATCTCATGTCCTTTAAAACTTATCGCTGTTTCCCCTAATGCCTTGCCGATAATTCCATTATCCTATATCGCAAACAACGAGAACTATTTACTTTTTTTTTTTTTTTTTTTTTTGAAAAATGTTTCATTGTTCTGCTATTCTTATTTTTGGAGTCCGCTTGGTTAGAACAGGCACAAAGCCTTCCCGCATTAGTTCTGTTCCATTTATCCAGATATGCAGAAGAAAATACTGCCAATACATCTGCAATCTCCAATGTAATGCAGATTAAGACAGGTAATTAAGCACTATTATTGCACACGCTCGTTCATTTAAACACTTGTTATTTTAATAATTGCCGCTGGAGTACCTCCAAAGCCCAACAAAAACAAACGTTTCTGTTGGAGCACAGGAAGGAGTTTAACAGTGATTCACCTACAGAGACAATGTATTGTACAGTACATTTAAAGGCATAGTTTACCCAAAAATGAAATTATCTCATCATTTACTCATCCTCATGCCATCCCAGATGTGGGATATTTTTTTTTTGGTGAAACACATATGAAGATGTTAGGCAGAATGTTTAGTCTCAGCCGCCAATCACTTCCATTGTATGGAGAATATATATATATATATATATATATATATATATATATATATATATATATATATATATATATATATATATATATATATATATATATATATATATATGCAATGCAAAATAATGTGAGTTATTTTGCCTATCATCTTCATTTGTGTTCCATGGAATAAAGAAAGTCAAATAGGTTTTGAACAATATAAGGGTGAATAAATAATGGTAATTTTTATTTTTGGGTGAGCTTTCCCTTCAAATCAGACACAACAAGAGTAAAAGAGCCAAGAATGTGAACTAAAATAAAAGAATATTAAAGACTTATGCTTAGGCAGGTGTATAGGTTAAATCAATGGTTTAGAGGAGAGGACAACAAAAGATTATAAAAGGAGAGGCTGGGAGGCATCCTGAGTGAGGATGGCATGAATACAGTAGAGAATAGGACTTTGTGACAGCATTTATATAATTTAATCTGACCATCTGGGTGAAAATCAAACTAATTTGAAGAGCTTGGGAGGGAAGGGAGGCAGCCTATAATCTGCACTCACAGCCACACTGATATTCAGGAATGCACAAATGCCACTGAAACACAGAACCTACACACTCTCAGTGCTAATAGCCCAGTTGAGTAAACAAAAGAGATGCAAACTGTTTCCTGGGAAGTGACTTTGAAGTGAATCATCTAATACATTGATTAAATTCCCACATTATACCACCCTTTTTTATTTTGCCCTGCTGTTGATGGATTTTAAACTTAATGAGAGCAGTTGGCTTGTGTCATGCTAAGTGATATTTAATAAAAATCAAAAGAGTAACCAAATATTTACTTAGTTCTTTGTTGGTATGTTTTTTGTATTATTATTTATTTATTTTTATTTTATTATTTATTTATTTATTTATTTATTTTTGTTATTTATTCATTTATTTTAGAGCTGTCAGTAGATTAAAATTTTTAATCATGATTAATCTCGTGAATTTTCGTAGTTAATCGTGATTAATCTCAGTTTTTAAAAGTGCTGAAATCAGATGCTATATATATATATATATATATATATATATATATATATATATATATATATATATATATATATATATATATATAGTGTGTATGTATTTCCTGTCAAAATGCATTAATTTCCTTCTTTGGAAAAAACAACACAATACAGCAAAACAATATGTAACAATAATGCTCTATTATTATTATTATTATTATTATTATTATTATTATTATTATTATTATTCAAAGTCCACAGAGACAAAAATTCACTAAAATAGCACCAATTCAAGAAACATTAAACATTTATGAACATTTACCGATGGGCACATCACAAGGGTTCCGCCCTCTAACCAGTGTTCAGAACTCGCACAGAGCTGAATAAAATGTAGAATCTAATGTCAAATTTGTACATGCCTTAATCGCGATTAAGAAAAAATTAATTTGCTATACATTTTAAATTAATCGCATGCCTTACCACTGACAACACTAATTAATTTATTTATTCATTTATTGATCAATGGCCACAACATGACATCTTACAAATCTTGTTGTTTCTCACACCTGAGTGTGATCTCTTACATCCCTCCGAATACACAATATACCCCAGTGTTTCCTCATACCTGAGTAGCAACCTCAGGGTGCACCAAGCATGTAGCTCTGAGGTGGGAATAGTTTTAGCACTTATAGTCGCACGTCTCTCTTACATAAGCTCAGGAGCAAGGCAGTGTCTGAATGTGGAGTGAACGTGTGAGGATTTTCTCACCCACACTGCCTCTTCTCCAAATTTTATCCTTCCTCTCTCTCCCTGTTTATTTGTTTGTTTCTCTCTGTCTGTCTTTCTGTATTGTCACACAAACAACATACAGAGTTATCCAAAATTAACTTATTATTATTATTATTATTATTATTATTTATTTTTTCTGCCAGTGGTGGGTGAATTGTGAAAATTTAATTGACACAAATATTTCTAACCAGCTCTGAAACTGTATTTTGTTAAATTTTTATTAAAAGCAAAATTTGTATCCATATGGCAATGGAATTGTTTAGTTATTTTCCTGGCATTTTCATTGCAACAGTGAATAGTCTGTCTTTGTCTCGCAGTTATGCACCTGTCACAAAAACATGATGACCCATATTGATTTTGTCCCACATATTTTCATTTTGGTGGCTTAATGTGAGGAATATTCACATATTTGTTGTTCTGGAGGAAAAACAACAAAAACATTTTTTTTTTTTTTATAATTAGATAGATAAGCTTGTGATGGTAAATGTTCAGTGGTGGTTCAGTGATGGCACCATATATGTTCTTTAGTATACAGTTTGTATTAGGGATGAACAATATATTGGTGGGATATATTATTGGCCAATAACTGGGAAATCAAAATATTATTATCACACCGATAATGGAATTACCTCCGATAGTTTTGCAGATAATTTGTTACGGTTTATTTACTTGCAGCTGAATTCTCTTTCCTTCAGGCAGAGACTTGGGCAGTCCAAAGCGATAATGCACATGCACATACACAGCGTAGACACACTTTATTTGTATTTTATTTTTATTTATTAATTTATTTTGTGATAGCCAAGCTCCTTTTTCTCTGTTGAGGATTATTTCAACAAATCTGCACCTTGTTACGTTGTTTTGGGTCTGGTTTTAGTCATCTGCTATAAGTAATGACATGCCATTTCCCATATTCTGTTTGTTTCATGAGGCAATAAGTGAAAATTTGACAAAAACATGTATGTATGTTACTTAGGGGCTGTCATTTTCGTGTATTATTCATGAAATATAAACAGAATGTGGGAAATAGCATATCGTTACTTAAATCCCATTGCGATTAAAGTAAGTCCAGGCAGAACCTAAAACGACACATTTAATAAGTTATACAGTGGAACTGTCACAGATGAGAGCTGTAGCAAGCGTTTGCGAATGAGACACGCATAGGCTCAATGCGCGCACATACAAAAACTGCACTCGCAGTCTGGCTGCCGGCACTAATAATACACAATGTAGCCTATACAGAGATTAGGGTTTGTTTTGTGTGTTTTCTTGTTTAATTTTTGTTACATGCAGTTTATCACCTCATTTTGGTTTAATACATTACAGCTGTTTGAAGTTCATTATTAGCTGTGTCTCGTTTCGAAGGCTGTGTACTAGGTAGGACACATCCTTTGAAGGCTGCAGTATACCGAGCGTCCTCCTTTAAACAAGCCTCGTTTAAACGAGATTGCCTTCGTAGGACGAATGGAAACAGAACTTATCATGGTTGCTATGACAGCATGCCACTCTTTAACAAGCCCGAGCGCTTCGAGTGAGAAGGTAACAAATTCCCTTTGGAAGGGAATGTAAGAGGTACATTTTAGGAGAGTTATAATGATGTAAAGAGAGAAAAAAAATAGATTTTGCAGATGTACTTTTAGTCTAATAGTTTATTTTAATTATATATTAATATAATTATACATATTATATACTCTGCACCCATCTACTGAGGTACTTAAACTTGGGAATTAACATTGCTTGCGTTTGAACATCATATTTACGGGCAAATTGGAATTTTTTTTTTTTTAGACATTTCCGTTGAAGCAAAGAATTGTGGGTTGTGAGTGCCCACAAAGGATACACCTCATGCATCCTCCGAATTCCCATGAAAGTAGGTCGCATTTGAAGGCTGCATTCGAAGTGTCCTACTCACTTTTATGAAACGAGACAGCCTCGATGACATATGCGGCCAACAAATGCGTCCTCTAGAGGACGTGGCCTTCCAAATGAGACACAGCCATTGTCTCTCTGTGAGCAAGTTATCAGGATTACCGTAAACACCAATGTAAATGGGCACCATCATTTATGCAAGTGCATTGTAATTTATTTATCATTTAAATCAGCATACATTTGTAATGTAGGCACAATTATGGTTCGTTACATCCGCCAAACCTTAAATTGCAGTCCAAATTCCAAGCTTTTAAATTACATCTATTTTAAAATGAGAAGCTTTTAATTACTTATCTAGCAGTTCCAAGTTGAATGATTAATTTCTTTTTATTTTTTATTTTTTTATTATTAATATTATTATTTTAAATATGGGTTATCGGTATCGGCCACAATGAGCTGTGAATTATCAGTTATCTGTATCGGCCCAGAAATTCCATATCGATGCATCCCTAGTTTGTATATCTTTAAACCATGTAATGTGAAGTAAATAAAGTTACCAGCCAACTTGACTTGCTAAAGCCAATTTTGAATAGCTTTTATGGGGTGACGATTACATATTAATTTTGGATCCTCTGTGCTGTACAAGTGTACAAAGTATGTGCTCTGTTGAGGATTAAACCACTACCTTTGACATGGCTGTCCCATGGTGTGCGTGGGTGCCCTTGCCTGTTGGCAATGTGTGGGCGAGGCCTAATGGCAGCTGACATGACAAACGGCTGGTTGCATTCCATAACCACGTTCGCTGTGCCGCTGAGGGCCCCGCTGGCCCCTAAATGCCTTGTTACTCCTGCGGCTTTCTGTCTAAATGCTGAGGATTAATTACCCACACTAAAAATAGAGACACTAAATGCAATTTTAGGAAAAAAAGGAAAGAGGGTGGAGAAAAAAGTATGGAGTGAATGCTTGCCATGCACTCAAGACTTATGAAGGGGGAAATGGTTCCGCTTGGGGCAATGAGAGTATGGTGCTGCATGATACAAATATGAATGAATAAAAGTGAATAATAGTGCTGATAGTTTATTGCCAAATTTAACATAATTGTAAGATCCAAAATGAGTGATGACATTTTCTTTGCCACCCTCCTGTCTGTGGGCAGTTTTGAAATAATTGTTTAAACCATCTCTCATTTCGTGTCTGTCTGTCTCTCTGTCCGTCCCTCCATCTGTACATCTGATATAGTGTCTGCTATTATTTTAAAAAGCCTCTTTACATTGAGTAGATTTTCTAAAATTGGGTCATGCACCGCTGACTTTATGCAGAGGGTTGAGTGAAGTCTATTACTCGTCCAACTTCACTGCCCCCTATGCCCCTTACAGTATATTCTGTCCATACACAGATACCCCCTACCAGCAAGTCAAATGTCCATGCAGCCCTTCCCCGCCACAACCCATTACAGAACAATCATATGATCACAGACACAGCAATTTGAGCCAGCAGCATGTAGCGGAGCTGCTCTCCCCAAGTGCTTTGTGCCTTTGCAAGCCTATTGATTTTAATATCATATGGATGGGTTCATATCTTCTATGAGAGGAGCTTCAGATATATCAGAGGTCAATGACATGGTTCATCTTTGAAGTTTCTGACCTGTGTTTGCAACACATTGAATTTTAATAGTCCTCCCCTTAGATCACGAAATGTCTCTTTTGATGGGACGAGCAATCAGACTCCTATGTTGTGTGATCTGTGTCTGGTAATACATTCTTAAAGGGGAAGTTACTCAAAAATGAAAATTCTCCAATCATGTACTCACCCTCATCTTGTTCTAAACCCACTGAACATTATTTTTTATTTATTTTTTTTTTAACCATGCTAGGTGTAGTGGTTCCTATGGGGCGCATACAGTGGGAAAGAAAGCTTATAGTGAATTGGGAGTGTTGTTCTCAGCTCTGTAGCGGGTGAGAGTTTTCAAGAGGGTGTTTTATAATGAGAGCCGGAGAGCATGTGCATGTTTAATGTTGGCCTCTCTTCCCGTATTCTCCTCTCTGATAATGCTTTCTTGCGCTAAAGAGTGACATTGAAAGGCGTCCACTTCAGCATTGTTTCAGCCCTCTGGAATGTTCTATAGAGGAGGAAGGCTCCATTTAGTGGCTGCAGCAGCAGCCACAGTGAGAACCTTTCTGCACGGAGAGGGAAAGGGGAGAGGCACTTGGAGTGGTTAGTCTGCTGCCTGCTTTGCTGGAACATGCTGCATTGTCCTCCCAAGACCTTTCTTCGTCTCTCACTTTGTCCCTGCCTCCTCAAGAGTCTGGAGGGAGGAGTTTGGCATGGTGCAACGGCCTTGCCCTGCCCTCTTAGCATTACACAAGGCCCCCCGTGAACTGATACAGAATCAGGGGTCTCATTTTCTCCCACCACATTTTTCGAACTACGATTGTTTAGAAGTACCCTGGTCTTCGAGCCTGCTTTACATTTTTGTTCAAAGTGGGCTACCCCACTCCACCCCTCCCTTGGTGGTCCTTGGAAAGTCAGGTGTCTGGGATTGTCTCCAGTGCTTTACCTCAGCTTGCTAACAAGCTCCCTCTAGCCTTGGAGGAAGGCTTGCTTTCCCTGCTGCCCATTCCCATAATGCTGTTTCATTATGGTCCCCGCTGGAGCATATGCAGCCATTCAC
The DNA here is from genome assembly GCF_019703515.2 of Myxocyprinus asiaticus. Lineage (NCBI taxonomy): Eukaryota > Metazoa > Chordata > Actinopteri > Cypriniformes > Catostomidae > Myxocyprinus > Myxocyprinus asiaticus. The sequence continues at coordinate 38,009,357 of NC_059351.1, forward strand.
AGAGCAAACTTCTGATAGCTTAATGACCATTGTGGAAATGTTTGCTCGGAAAGATACTTTTTCAAGTCCCTTAATTTGAGTTTACATTCAAAGCTGGTCCTTCGGGAAATTTTCCACCGGTCCTGTGGAAATTTTCTGCCCGTAGTGCGCTAGTGTACGAGACCAGCACTTTAAAGCAATTTTAACTTATCAAGAGAGTTTTTTCTTTGTTATTACAGTTCATGCTGTTTGCTATTTTACGCAGCAAACATCGAAGTCTGACAATGTAGTGATCCATTAAAAGCCATGCAGCAGGAAAATTGCGTACATCGTACGATTCGAGAGCACTAATGGTGGCAGTTATAGCTCAAATATCAATCAGTTTCTGTTTACTGAAATGGATGATTCTCTTAGTGCAAGTGACTATCCATTGTGCCATTATCCTTAATGAGCAACTGCCAGTAGACACTTTTCCCATTTGTGATTTCTTCCTCAAGATCCCCTCTTCGTCAGCCAGCAGGACACTCCCATTTTGGAACATGCATCCACAAGAATTAATTAGCCCCTAATGGTTTCTGTCATTTAATGCAAATGAGTTTTACAATTATCTTTTTTGTTATCGCTCATGGAGTGCGCTGCTGTTTGTCTTTGCCCTCTGAGTGACACCGTTACTCAATTACAATGTTTGACACTCGTTCCTCTGGGCTGCACCACTACACCGACTCCAGTCATGCATCTTCCCCTGCGTCAAGCAGAGAGAGCCGGTCCCCTTTTATCTGCCCTGTCCATCTCGATGCCATTTTGTCTTTTATTTTAACTCCCATGTATCAGCTCCATTAAGGGCTCTGCACTTGTGAAATTGACTTTCTGTTGTTTCTCTCGCTGTCCCCTGTTGTTGCCATCATATAATGCTCTGCTTTGTCCCGAAAATGTGTTTGCACCCTGTCTATTGACCATTCAGTGTCTGTTATTCAATCTTCAACAGAAGGTTTGGAGGAGGGATCCCGGCTGCATGATGGCAGCACCCCTGCAGTAAACTATCAGATCCATGTGAGGTCAAGCTCACAAAGTGCACACCTCTGCCACTGGCCTCACTCTCTACATTGCTGATGACTCTATATGGAGGCAAATGATTCCTCAGTCTCATGCTGTTCTCTGTCCCACACCCCTTCTTTCTGTCATACCTTTAACACATCCACCTCCACCAAGCATAAGTAAATAATAATAAAAAAATAAAAAAAATAAAACAGTTTGACCTTAAAGGATAGCTTATCCCAAAATGAAAATTCTGACATAATTTACTCAACTACATGAATGACGCACTTTCTTCTGTAGAACACTTTCTTCTGCTATGAAACTGAATGGTGTCTGAGGCTAATAACATGGGTGAGTGGATGATAACAGAATTTCATTTTTGGAAAAACTATCCCTTAAAAGAGCCACAAAGAATAACCTTAAATTGAAGTCACACATTTTTTGTGTATTTTTGTTTCTGTTAATTTCTTTAAAACCTGGCAACCCAAGCTGACTCTACTGTATTGTGACATCTATGCAAAGGTATATCTGTGACACTGAAGCTTAGCAGTGGTTGTCTGAATGTTTAAGCCCAAAGTATACTTTGGTCAGACGCAAAAGCTGAGCATCCGCGTACAGGACACGTGATGCAAATCTCGTCATCAGCAGAGTGCTCGAGCACTGAAAGCGCGCAGCCCGATTTTTCTATGTGCCTGGAAATATTTGCATGAATTAGTGGATCCACAAGGTGGCAATACTCATGTTTTATCCATTGCTGTCACGAAGAAACGCTAGAAGAAGATGTAATCGCCTGTAAATAACAGAAGAAAAAACTAAAACAACAACAGTTGATGTGCACGTCGAGCACGTGTATGAGGAAGTCAGGAGATACCTGCATTTGTAGAACTCGAGTTTGAAGGAATATAAAGACATCTTTATTGGTCTAAACTCCTGAAGAGAAATAGTCATGTGTCTTATAACAGTCCTAGTGTGCATGTTCCAAATGCCTGAGTATGCGCACACAGTCAGATGGAGTATACTTTGACTGGCTTTCATTCGACTGTATGCAGACACTGATCATTCGCATCAAAATCAAAGTATACTTTGGGCTTTATTTATGGTGGAGGATAATATTTTTGGTGTGATGTGTGGGCGGATCTGAGCACCATGTGACTCTCCAGCCTCCCCCAACCAGAAGTCAGGGATGCTGCACAGACTGCAGTACCAGTTGTCACTTGTTGTCACTTGGAACATGACATACGGATGCTCAGGACCTGACGGCATATGTGACACTGGCCTGCCAAAAGCATGCTGGCACTTTTTAGGGCCCTGTTTTTTACACCATTAGTCACATTTTCCTCTTGGCTTGTTTTAAGCAATCACCTCCCATTCTTTTTTTCTACATTTTCTCTCTCCTTCTATTTCTGCCTCTCATGCAAGCACCAACTAATTCATTTTAGGCTTTATTTCAATAAAGCATCTATTGCATCACACTGTGCTCTTTCGGGTCCATATATATTAGGTTACTATAGAGGTTACAGAAGACCACATTAAAAGCTCTTGTTTATACGACCTCTGTTAATCAACAGATTTATTCTTTTTTTATTTATTTTTTTATTCTGTGCTGCCTCTCTAAATTAGCCTTTCGGTGATCAAACTCATATTTGAATATGTCTTCCATCTCTGTTGATGTTGACCTTTGCTGACTTTATCAGTAAGCACTCAAACTAGGTCTGTTCCGTCTATTTGAAATGCTCGCCCCAGACTTGTATTAATGCGCGGTTTGTTTTGTGTAACGGCATTCTCCGAGTATTCTACAGCTTGAACAGCAGTTACATCATCATAGAACTTAATTAATGTCATAATGCACTCACACAGCAAGGGTTGTGTTGGCCATGTGTAATATGATATAAAGACGTAATTGGTTTCTGCTGTTTTTAGTATTGTTGTGTTTCCCTTTACCCCTTTGGATGGTGGTTGACATATTAGTCATTACCTCTCAGAGGGCCCAAATTAGCGCCATGTTTAACGGCACTAACACAATTGAATCCTTTAATGATACCCCAGAGTGCAATGTTCTAGTGTAATGATACTGGACATGCTTTTTTCTTATCCTATGTCCTTATTTCTTTCTTTCTTTCTTTCTTTCTTTCTCTCTTTCTCTCTGTCTCTGTCCTAGTCAATGCATTGTTGTCCTAGATAGTATCTCACATTTTGATGATGGGCTGCATTAGCTGCATAAACACGTCAGGCTTGTCCGTAAAACGCTGTCTGTTCTTGTCCCACTTGAAGTTATTTATCAAACACCCAAAGGGGAGGGCAAGTATCAATATTAATTTGTATACAGTATTGATATGAACTAAATGTGTTGCTTATAAAGTTTATAAGATTAATGTAAAATCAACTTTTTATGCTGTTATGTGAGAGCAGTAGAATACATGTCCTGATGGGATAGTTACGGTAGCACAGCTGCACAAATGCCCTTTCCGCATTCGAATCAAACATTTGCCTCAACTACAGAGAAGAATGATTGTAATGTGACCCTTGCAATTGGCAAACAATATCATAAGAAAGTCTCGCTTCAGTCAATGAAAACTGTATATAAATCACAATGTATCACAGTACTCTTAAGGCAACACACACAAGGAATCCTGATATTTTGTGACCCAAGTATACTGCAATGCAAAGCCAACACCCATTAACTACATTTTTTTTTTTTTTTGTTAAGTATAGACCAAAATGGGGTAAGAGACACATTTGGCAGAACTCCGTTAAAATTCAGAGAACTGTGCTCTGATTTATTTTCAGTGTTGCCGTAGTTACTGCTTTTACCTATGTAGGGCAGTATTGTGATAATATTGCACCATTGAATCATTGACAATTGCCATCCAATAACCAATGAGAGAAAAGGAGCTCATGCTATTTTTTTATTTTATTTTATTTTATTTATTTATTTTTTTTGTAGACTCCAAGGAAGCAGCAACGTGCACAAGATGTGATTTCCCTCCAACAGTCTATTATGATTAGCTGAAATCAACAAACTATCTGCTTTATCCAAGCCATTTAATGCCTGGCTCTGCCTGACTCACTTTTCCTCTACTGCTAAAGAAACATTGAAGTGCTCCAGGGCACACATTTATGTGCTTGATGCGTTGCCATGTAACCTAGCCCAAAAAACATATCCATACCACCACCAGCCCTGAAAATGTTCCTCTTGTGTTTGGCCCTGTCTGAGGCATAAACATCTCTTATTTATATTATTGGAGCCAGGCATATGTTTCTCAGTCTGAAGGTTTTGAGCTGAATGTGAATAAACCTGAGCTAAACCGCAGTGGGCTGGGCTCAGTGAGTTAACTCCTGTCCCCTGCCGGGAGTGGCCGGTGTGGCGGGGCTTCTGATGTCCAGCCTAATTGGTTAAGCATTCAGTACAAGCCGATGTCTCCGTGATCAGATTTCGGCTTGGGCACCAATCCTCTCCTGATCAGCTCCACATGCTTTTCTTGTCTTGACAGCACCACAGCAATCTTCCCATCTGCTTTTCATTTTTCATCCTTCCGTATCACTGCTATCTTTTTCATGGGGACATTTTTATATTTTTAGCCCCCGAATGATTAAATGAAATGTTATATGCTGTCAATAGACTGCAACACAGCGTGATAGAGAGAGGTTAGTGCATGCGTTCGAAAATTGATTCCTTTCATTTTTATGAGTTTTTTATTTATTATTTATTTATTTTTATTTTTTTACCTCCACTAGACTCTTCAGTTTCCCAGGTTACACCAGACTCCTGCACTGTACAGGGCACATCAGAAGCAGAGAAAAGCCTTTGTCTGAGGCTGAGCTGCCCAAGTTAACAGCTAATTTCCCTCGACGGCAGGTACACATTAGACAGGCTCTCTAACTTTTTATTTCATAATACATGTATTGATTTAGCTCATAATCACAGGGCATGTCATGTAATCTCTGCAGGTCTGCTTGTTTGATCAGACCCAGGGAGGTAAGGTATAGCATCTATACACACACACATACGCACACCTTTTCAGTTTTTGGATGTCAGTCTAGATGGTGTGTTGTTATTATTTCATTATACACAGGTATTTGTCTGACCTGGAGAATCTGAGTGTGTGTGCATGGGTGAATTAGCTGCAGGTCAGAAGAACTGCAACTTTTATGCAGGGACTAAAAAAACGGTTTAAGGAACAAAAACGAAACCGAAAATGAATGACAGTTTTTGCAGAACGTAATCGAAAATGGGAACAAAGTGATTTTCAATTGTTCTGGAGTGAAAACGTTCTTTTTAAATGATGGTAACCGGTTATTACCAGTTAAATTTGTTCCGGTCATTTTCTTAATGAAACCAAAGGCCAAAGGGTTTATCACAGTAAATGTTTGGAACTGCACTTCATGTTGCCCGAAAAAGTAAAACATGTGATTTGATTCTTAAGAAAACTGCTGCATCACACATTTCTTTACCTGATTGCTTGTTGTGGATGCATTCTCTGAATGAAGACCTTTTTAACAACTATGTATAATTATTACATATACATGCACAGCTATTCCAGATTCAAGGAAAACATTATTATAGGTTAAAAGTTAATTTCTCATTTGTTTCTTCACTGAATTATATGATATGATATGATGCATTAATACAGATTTGATGCTGCCGGATTTTGACTGAGAAGCAGGTCTGTAATTAAAATTGTACTTAACTGTTAATTTACTGTAAGCTTGTTATGATTTCTAAATCCACCATATTTTAGTTTATTTTGGTGAGGCAACTGGTTGGTTATTAATTATTCTTTTATTTTGTTTTAAACGGTTACTGTTTGGAAAGGAGATTGCAGAACTTCTTAACCGGAACAAAAAAATACAGTTTTTGCTCAGAATGAACCGAAATGAAAACATTTAGTTTTTAGTCCCTGTTTTTATGTAGTGTTAATAATGTTCTATATAGGATGCAAGTAGACACAAATACAGCCCTTCAAAGGTGAATCACATGAATTACAGCAACACTGAAATTCAGAAAAATAGCTTCTGCGGTTTGCCTTAGTTTTAATGTGGATTTATACTGTGTTCACAACAGTTTTTACAATGAAGATCACAGTCTGAGACACGATTTTGGAAAATGTCCTGATTGTTCAACCAAATGTGTAGTTACTGTGTTTTGCCTTTGCACAGCAAGATATTATGGCTGAGTATCGACGACAACTTCCTCATAATACAATATGCATTGTGGTACAGTATGTCAATTCAATATATTACAATGCAGGATGCTATCAAAAGTTTATATAAATTTCATCTATATACGTGAATATATATTTATCGTGAGAAAAAGAACTGCAGAATAAATAGACTATCAATGTTTGTTTTTGTTACTCATCAGTAATACCTCAGAGCCCTATGTAAGACTCATTTTGTTACCATTGGCATCTACACTTACATTTCCACATTGACATGTTGAGGGCGATCAGTACAAATATGGCAGTGTTTTTCCAAGTGACTGTAGTATGATTTTAAGAGAGAAATAAACTTTGGCTTTTTGGGTGAGGTATTTGTCGCTCTCTGTGGTGCAGGACTTCGATAGACTTTTTCGATAACTCCTAACTGCAACAACTTGCAGCTCCTTAGTGAATATTGCAGATAAAGCCAGTAAAGGTTATCCATCCATCACCACACACACACATTGATAGGGCTGCACAGTGGGACTGAGTGCTGTTGTGCAGAAGACCACAGGGCCTGAGGATGACCCACTGCGGTTAGCTCGTACTCTACAGTATTCTCCAGGAAAGCTTTGATATACTGATATCCCACTATTGCTGGTGATTAGACACATGGTCCCTTGAGTAGACACCATAATACAAGACCACAGGTCACAGTGTTGTGTTTTAACCAAACAATAACGCTCGTCTTTTATCTTATGATGTGACACACCAGGATTTCCAGTCTCTTTCTCAAGCTGCCTTGTGTAGCTACGGGCACTCAACCATGAACATCAAATTCGATGAAGTGACTTATGTGACGAGCAGAGTTTATTCTCTGTTTTCATCAGTGATGTACATAACTCAAGCTTCAGGCTACAACAGTCCCTCATGCTTTTGACATATTCATGTTTTTAGACTGAGGTCATAGTGTAAACCACAGAGCTCCTGAGTTTATTTCAGAGACAATATTCACATATTTGTTTTGCGGAGTTGTGAAGTCTGGGCTTACTTGTGATATATATATATATGTTGAAAATGTCCAAAAATTTAAAGGTAAAAGACTGTAAAAATGCTATTTTTTTTTTTTTTTTAAATAAAAAAAAAAAAAATATATATATATATATATACAAATATAACATATAAATAAAAATAAAATACTTCATTTTGGCAGACGATTAAAGTCATTATTAGACAAAAAGTGGCTTTAGACGGCAGGGACTAAAAGCGGTTAAATTAATGAAAACGAAAACCGAAATGAACAAATAATAATTTTTCAGAGAGAAAACTTAATTTTTAAATGCTGGTAACCAGATGTAACTGGTTTATTTTGGTCCAATATATTTTGGAACTACACCACTTCATGTTGCCCGAAAAAATGAAACGTGCTTTGATCCTAAAGGAAACTGCTGCATTACACATTTCTTTGCCTTATTGCCCATTGTGGATGTTGCATTCTCTGAATGAAAACCTTTTTTAACAACTATGTATAATTACTACTTACTTATACATGCACATCTAATCCAGATGCAAGGAAAAGATTATTAGAGGTAAAAAGTGCATTTATTAGTTGTTTCCAATATTCACTGAACTATTGTCAGATATGATGCATTAATACAGATTTGATGCTGCCGAGTTTTGACTCCGAAGCAGATCTGTAAATAAAATTATACCTAACTGTTAATTAACTGCTTGTAATGATTTGTATGCCAATAAATCCACCACACAGGAAAACATTTTTGCTTATTTTGGCTTATTTTGGTAAGGCAAGTGGCTTATTTTGGGCTTGTTTTTCCAGACCAGGTCGCTTGTTTCTCTTGCGAGATCTGGCAACACTGTGATTGGTATTTTACCCACCCCTTAGCACAGAGTACTGTCACTTTAAAAAGTATGTTATTAACTGTTATTTTATTTTGTTCTAACCGGTAACCTTTTGGAAAGGAGGCTGCAGAACTTATGAACTAGAACGAAAAAATACAGTTTTTGCTCAGAACGAACCAACGAATGAACTTAAGCTTTTAGTCCCTGTTAGACGGCAATAGAGTATAATGTTTCTTTCTATATCATTGAACATAAGCCTATTATTGATCTGCATCCATTTTACAATTAAATTAGTCAATCTGTTTGAGGTATATCTATTATTAGGGCTTTTCTAAAGACACGTCTATGTACACATGCATCAGATGGATGCTATTAGAGCGGTTGCATCACATCATAAACAGTGTTTTATGACGCTGTTTTAAGTTAAACATAGTTTGAAACTGCATTCGGCATTGGGTTTCATCCAGGTGTGTTTGAACACATGACCAGTTACGCTTACTGCCACCTGCTGATTGAGACTCGTAAAAACATGAATGTGCAAAAGCTGCTTCAAGCTTCAAATGCTCAGATGGTAGATACATTCCTTTTTACGATCCAGGGGCATGATTAATTGAGTAAATTATATAAAAAAATATATATATATAATATATTGTGTAAAATAAGTGTCCAATTCAGCATTTTTTTGGTAAATATTATGTTGTATTGTTAAATTGTAATACAGTTTATATATAGTTTATTAGGTACACCTACTTTTTCATGTGATTATCTAAACAGCTAATCGTGTGGCAGCAGTGCAGTGCATAAAATCATTCAGATATGAGTCAGGAGCTCAGTGATTTCAACCGTGGCATGGTTGTTGGTGCCAGACGGGCTGGTTTGGGTATTTCTGTAACTGATGATCTCCTGGAATTTTCAGAATGCACAAAATGTTGAACCTTGAGGCGGATGGGATACAACAGCAGAAGACCACGTTGGGTTCCACTTCTGTCAGCAGAAAGCTGAGGCTGCAGTGAGGCTCACCAAAACTGGGCAGTTGATTGGGAAAACATAACCTGGTCTGATGAAATTAGATTTCTGCTGAGGTACACAAATGGTAGGTCCACTGCTGCCTCAGCTTTCTGTTCTTGGCTGACAGAAGTGGAACCCGAGGTGGATCCACTTCTGAGATGCTATTCTGCTCACTGCAATTGTACAGAGGGGTTATCTGATTTAAGTCAAGTCATTTTTATTTGTATAGCGCTTTTCACAACACACATCATTTCAAAGCAGCTTTACAGGAAATCATGCATTATAGATATTACAGTTTCATTTTTTGTTAAAGTCTTAGAGTGATCATTGTGTAGTTTGATTAAATATGATTGTAAATTGTGTATAGAAATTAAATAATTAAATAATAATTGTATTTAGAACCCCTGTAAGCAAGCTGAAGGTGACTGTAGCAAGGAACACAAAACTCCATAAGATGTTGGAAGGGTTGGGAGGGTTACTTTTGAAATGTATTCCACTACAAATTACAGAATGCATGCTGTGAAATATAATTTGTAATGTATTCCGTTAGATTACTCATGGTCAGTAATGTAGTCTAAATCCTTTGGATTACTTATTCAGCACTGGTAAATGTTTTCACTTGTTTTGACTATAAAAACTCTGCCAGTACAGTCAGACAAAATACACATGTTAAAAATACGTTCTCTGAAAAACCTAAATATCTTATGCGGTGTTGTTTCTAAAACAAGATAAATCAAATTGATCTTGTTTTAAGGATTTTTTGTATATTTTTACAGGAAAACAATACAAAAATTATTATCAATAATATGATTTTTGCCCTAATATCAAAGGTCTTACTAGAAAAAAGACTTAATGATCTAACGTGAATTTTCTTGATAAAAAAATATGATCATGCCTGGCATGTAAAATGGCTAGAAATAGCAGTTTAGCTTAGCGTAAAGATGACAGTTTACACAAGGTTTATTTCTGTTTCTTCTGCTCCAAACTTACTTCAAATGTACTTCTCTGTCTGCTCATATGAATGTAGAGAGTAAGAAAGTGTTTCACCGCTGTTCAAATGCACATTGGATCACATCATTTATAGGTATAAATGTTTTCCATCTGAAAGGACTAAATATTAAATGAAACAAATGACAATAAAATGCAAAGTAATCTCTTAAGTAATCAAAATAATTTTGAATGTAACTGTATTCTAATTACCAATGATTTATATTGTAACTGTAGTGGAATACAGTTACTTATATTTTGTATTTTAAATACGTAATCTCGTTATATGTATTCCATTACACTCCAACCCTGGATGTTGGGTAATGGAGAAAAATAACCTTAGGAGAAACCAGGCTCACTGTGGGGGCCAGTTCCCCTCTGCCTAAACAACATGAATATATTGCCAATATTAGTTATTTATGTGCAGTGCAAGTCATGGTTTTAAATTTGTAAATTAAGTTAGTGTTAAGGTCTATTGTTTAAAAAAAAAATAAATAAATAAGATTAATGTCTTTGTAGTCCATCCTGGATTAACTGCAGTAGTTCACATTGATGCATTGTCTTTTGTTAGTTGGCTGATGAAGGCTTTTGTTGGCAATTAAATGATAGTCTATGTATTCCATTTCAAGAGTGTAGTCCATCAATAGACAAAGGTAATGCAGGCAGTGATTAAAGAGGTGCATCACAGTTCAACCTGCAGGTAATTTCGGTGAGGTTCGGTGGGCTCCATCATAAGTCCAATGTTCATGCAGTGGCATATGAAGTATCCCATGTCTTACAGTTGGAGTTGGCATCAGTTCATCCTCTGAAGTCAAAAGATTGAAGTGATGTCTGTCTGGCACCAGCTGTAGTTTGTCATCATCTTTCAGCGACACGTAGCTGTGGAATCCGACACCAAGCAGGAACGGAGCTGGATCTGGCTGGCTCTGGTAACCTCGGGATATGAATCTCAAGGTTGAGACATGGAAACAAAAACATTTATATTAGTGTAGATGCCATTCAATTTTATGCAGAGTTATAGATCATGATGGGTGTTTCTGGTTCCGGCAGACCTAACTAAAGCAACCTCACCTGGCTAAATAGATGAGTCTTTAGTCTAGACTTAAACTGAGTGAGTGTGTCTGCATCCCTAACAGTGTTAGGGAGACTATTCCATAGTTTAGGAGCCAAGTATGAAAAGGATCTACCTCCTTTTGTGGATTTTGATATTCTTGGAATTATTAGATGATAGAATGGGGCTAATATGATCATATTTCGTGGTTCTAGTCAGCACTCTGGTAGCTGCATTTTGAACCAATTTAAGTTTATTTATTGAACTTGCTGGACATCCTCCCAGTAATGCATTACAATAATCTAGTCCTGAAGTCATGAACGCATGAATTAGTTTGTCGGCATCAGCAACAGAGAGCATGTGTCATAATTTAGTAATATTTTTCAGGTGGAAGAATGCTGTTCTACAAACATTGGAAATTTTACTTTCAGAGGACAGATTGGGATCAAATATAAGACATAAGTTCTTTGCTGTAGAAGACGACATAACATTACATCCATCGAGAGTCAAATTATATTTTAGCTGCTTGTTTTTAGAGGGTTTTTTGTCCAATCGTTAGAACCTATTGAGTAGAAGGAAATTTCTGGCCATTCAATCTTTTATTTCATTGATACACTCTTGCTAATTTAAAGAAATTTAAAGTTGGGTATGGTCGGCATAACAGTGGAAACATATTCCATGATTCCTGATAATATCTCCCAGGGGAAGCATGTATAAGGAGAAAAGCAGAGGTCCTAAAACTGATCCCTGTGGCACTCCATACTTAACCAATTTAGCCAAAGTACTGAATAAACACCTAGGATTGTTGTGGTTATGTTCTATGAGTTTGCTAAAATAAGCTGATCTGGCAGCTTTTAGTGCCCGTCGGTAGCTACAGACACTATCCTTCAATGCATCACAAAATACCTCTAATTTTGTATTCTTCCTCTTGCACTCCATTTTCCAAGCTGCTCTCTTGAGAGCATGAGTGTGATCATTGTACCACGGTGCAAGTAGTTTTTCTTTCATTTTCTTTAATCGAAGGGGGGGGCAACACTATCAAGAGTGCTAGCGAAAACTGTATTTATACTTTCTGCTATTACATCAAGTTCTTCTGGACTTTTTGGCTTACTGAGTATGTGAGACAATTCTGGAAGATTATTAGTGAAGCTATCTTTAGTGGTCGAAAGAATAGTTCTACCTGAATGATAACGTGGAGATTGACTGACATTAGCTGATCGCAACAAACAAGACACGAGGTAATGATCTGCGATGTCATCGCTCTGTGGTAGAATTTCTATAGTATCAACATCAACTCCATATGACAGAATTAAATCTAGCGTATGATTATGGCGATGAGTTGGTCCTGTCACATTTTGTCTGACTCCAAGAGAGTTGAGAATATCAATAAATGCACAGTTACTGTGACTTTGTCAGCTCGAACCAGTCTGGCCATTTTCCGTTGATCTTTCTCATCAACAAGGTGTTTCCGTCCTCAGATCTGCCACTCACTGGATGATTTTTTTTTTTTTTTTTTTTTTTTTTTTTTTTGCACCATTCTGAGTAAAATCCCAGGAGATCAGCAGTTACAGAAATACTCAAACCAGCCCGTCTGGCACCAACAATCACGCCATGGTCGAAATCACTGAGATAAAATTTTTTTCCACATTTTGATGGTTGATGTGAAAATTAACTGAAGCTACTGACCCGTATCCACATGATTTTATGCATTGCACTGCTACCACAAGATTGGCTGATTAGATAATCAGAATCAGAATGAGCTTTATTGCCAAGTATGCTTACACATACAAGGAGTTTGTCTTGGTGACAGAAGTTTCCAGTGCACAAAAATACAACAACAAGACAGAGATAATTAAAAATAGAATAAAAATAAAAAGTGAATAGAAAAATAAGTATATATAGAAATACACAATAAGACAAAATATTAATAACAGATTTGTATTTGTACATATGCATATACAGTTGAAGTCAGAAGTTTACATACACTTTAGCCAAATACATTTAAACTCAGTTTTTCACAATTCCTGACATTTAATTGAAGAAAACATTCCCTGTCTTAAGTCAGATAGGATCACTTCTTTATTTTAAAAATGTGAAATGTCAGAATAATAGTAGAGAAAATAATTTATTTCAGCTTTTATTTATTTCATCAAATTCCAAAAGTTTAAATACACTTTGTTAGTTTTTGGTAGCATTGCCTTTAAATAGTTTAACTTTGGTCAAACATTTTGGGAGTGGTTAAAAAATTAGTTTTAATGACTTCAATCTAACTGTATGTAAACTTCTGACTTCAACTGTATATATATATATATATATATATATATATATATATATATATATATATATATATATATATATATATATATATATATACACACACACACACACAAATACAGATCTGTTATATACAGATAGTGCAAGGGAATGTAATGGCAGAAGTGGTAGGATATGTTGGATAAATATAAATAGACTAAGCTGTGTATTGCACATAATTATTCCTCAATGGGGCAGTTTTAACTGTTCATGAGATGGATAGCCTGAGGGAAAAAAACTGTTCTTGTGCCTGACGGTTCTGCTGCTCAGTGCTCTGTAGTGCCGGCCAGAAGGCAACAGTTCAAAAAGGTAGTGGGCTGATTGAGTGTGGTCCAGAGTGATTTTTTCCAGCCCTTTTCCTGACTAATAATCGACCAATAATCCGCTCATTGGAGTGCAGAGGACAGACTCAATGACTGCTGAGTAGAACTGTATCAGCAGTGCCAGTGGCAGGTTGAATTTCCTCAACTGGTGAAGGAAGTACAACCTCTGCTGGGCCTTTTTCACAATGGAGTCAATATGGGTCTCCCACTTTAGGTCCTGTGAGATGGTAGTACCCAGGAACCTGAATGACTCTACTGCTGCCACAGTGCTGTTCAGAATGGTGAGTGGGGTCAATGTTGGGGTGTTCCTCCTAAAGTCAAATATCATCTCAACTGTTTTGGGCGTGTTCAGCTCCAGGTTGTTTTTGATTGCACCAGACAGCCAGCTGTTCAACCTCACTTCTGTATGCAGACTCATCATCATCCTGGATGAGGCCGATGACAGTAGTGTCATCTGCAAACTTCAGGAGCTTGACAGAGGGGCCCTTGGTGGTGCAGTCATTTGTGTACAGGGAGAAGAGTAGTGGGGAGAGTACACATTCATGGGGGGCACCATTGCTGATCGCACTGGTGCTGGAAGTGAATTTTCCCATTCTCACTAGCTGCTGCCTGTCTGTCAGAAAGCTGGTGATCCACTGACAGATAGAGTTGGGAACAGAGAGTTGGTTTAATTTAGTTCGGAGTATAGCTGGGATGATGGTGTTGAAAGCTGAACTGAAGTCCACAAAAAGGATCCTTGCATATGTCCCTTGAAAGCTGAACTGAAGTCCACAAAAAGGATCCTTGCATATGTCCCTGGTCTGTCCAGATGTTGCAGGATATGATGTAATCCCATGTTGACTGCATCATCCACAGACATGTTTGCTTGTTAAGCAAATTAAAGGAGATCCAGAAAGGGTCCAGTGATGTCTTTATGTGGGCCAACACCAGTTTCTCAAATGACTTTCTGACCACAAATGTCAGAACGACGGGTCTGTAGTCATTAAGTCCTGTGATTTTGGGTTTTTTTGGGACAGGGGTGATGGTGGAGCATTTGAAGCAGCAGGGAACTTCACACTGCTCCAGTGATCTGTTGAATATCTGTGTGAAGATGGGGGCCAGCTGGTCAGCACAGTATTTTAGACAAGTGGGTGAAACACCGTCTGGGCCCTGTGCTTTCCTTGTCTTTTGTTTCCGGAAGACCCGGCACACATCCTCTTCACAGATCTTAAGTGCAGGTTGAGTAGCAGGAGGGGGATTGCAGGAGATGTTAATGTTTGTGTGAAGTGAAGGTCAGAGCGGGTGTGTGGTGTGAGACTGGGTTTTTCAAATCTACAGTAAAACACATTCAGGTCGTCAGCCAGTTGTTGATTCCCTACAGTGTTGGGGGATGGTGTCTTGTAGTTAGTAATGTCTTTAGTTAGATAATCACATGAATAAGTAGGTGTGTAGGTGTACCTAATAAAGTGGTCACTGAGTGTATATATATTGGCTAATGACCAATTGGGATCGGAATGGATCATTTTAATGTCCCAAAATTGGTTAAACACTTCTCAGAACATATGACTTTCAGATGTCTGAGGTTCAATTTTAAAGGGACTACTTCTAGTTCTAAAATTAGCATATGTTTACAGGTTTATCTTACTGAGGTTGACTTGACTTACAATTATTACAATAAATACAAAGTCTCTCTTCATGCCATCAAAAAAGAAAGTGGCTCTCCAGCATTAACTGACACCTTCCTCATTCAGACATGTGAGCTTGAAATCTGGAATAAAGGCTGATTTAAACAGCCATTTATCTGCACACCTGGATCGCAAACACACACTGGGTTGCTGAATGTTAACACATGTTCATTGACTGATTAAAGTGACATGTACATTATACAGAGGTTCTTCCATGCAGTCACAGGACAATGTTTTTGCTCTTTTGTACAGTAAAGTGATCTTTTGTCTTTCACATGACAAACATCACCTCACCCCAAGCTATTCTATTCTTTATTATTCTATATGTGTATACTGTTGAAATTCTGAAGACTGTCATGTGCTATTTCAGTCAATGTAGAAATTTCACACCTCAGTGAAGCCCAAGTATCCTTCACACAAACTGAAGGCTGGTATCGTTATTCACACACATTTAATTTTATTACCTGTTTGTGTGTGTGCTTGTTTGTGCATGCATGCTTTTGTGATTTTAGCTGTTTTTATGGCATATTGGTGCCTTGCTCTGACAAATCTTTTTAAGCTCTTGGCCCAGATCTCCTCAGGCTCTGCCAAACTGTAGGAATCCTCCATGTCTCTGTTTGTTTTGCTGCATGGCTGCCTAGCTCCATGAACAATCACCGCGACACGAGATAAATCACCTTAAAGGCAGCACCTTATGCCCACCTTTATGTTGTTATCATCAGAGATCATTGAGAAGCATCAGGCATTTAATTTTGATTCAGGTGCAAGCAAGCAATGTAGAGTTTGCTCTGTTTGTGGCATTACACTGGCAAACCTCACTCAACTCTGCCTCTATTTACATTTGCTGCAGTTTACAATCATCAGCGATGTTCTGCTGCATTTCAGACTGGGAATACACACTCACAACACACACACACACACACACACACACACACACACACACACAAACACATACACACACAGTAATTCTGGCTTTCTGGACTCTTCTCCGTGAGGGAGTATCTGTGACCTAGCTGAAAGCGGCCCATTCCAGTACTTCCACATGTGTCAGCGCTCTTTGTTCCAAGTGCGAGAGGATTAATCCACCTGTGATTTGGAGGTTATAAACAGTGTTAAACAGGTCATTCTCAGCTTAAATAGATATACTGTTAAGCATATAGGTATCACCTGTCAGTCTATTGTTTTATGACGTTTTGGCACTCCACTACTCAATGTAGTAGAATCTGTTTTGTGCAGTTTTTAATGTTTTTTGAGGTTGCTCAGCATAGAGTGTTTTCATTTGTAACTGGGTTGTAAGAGGTGGTTAAGTCTGTGCGCAATAATCTTGGAGTTTAACTGGACAGGTGCAAAGTGTAAATCAAACTGACATTTACAGCTCTGTTTCAGAACTAGAAGGCTATGGCCATAATGTGTGAGTTCTATCAGTGGGTTTAGCTGTAAGTGATAATGGATCACACTTCTTGTAATTCTGTAGAAAGAGCCCTACAGGGCTGTTTCAGCATTAGTTTGACTCAGTTTAGGAATGACCATAAGATCAGCAGTCAGGTCAGTTAGGCAGACCTTGGATCAGCGTATGGTTAGTTCTGCCTCTAAATGAGGCATCTGTTTTCCTCTCAGTCATTCTATCAGTACTGTATTCTAGTTTCAAACACTTTTAGTCATAATTGTTGTCTTTTTTGACGAAAATGCCCTTTAAATGTAGTCAATATTTCATTGTGTCATATTCATTCATTTTATTCTAAATGAATGTTCCGGGTTTAATACAAGTTTAATACAAGCATTTGTGGCATTATGTTGATTCCCACAACATTTATTTTGACTCCTTCCTCCTTTTCTTTAAAAAAAGCAAAAATCAAGGTTACAGTGAGCCACTTACAATGGAAGTGAATGGGGGCCAATTTGTAACGTTAAAATATTCACTGTTTCAAAAGTATAGCAACAAGACATAAAGGATATGCATGTAAACATGATTTTAGTGTGATAAAATCACTTACAAACCTTTTCTGTGTAAAGTTATAGCCAATTTTACAACTTTGCTACCATGAAGATGTAATGTCAACAAACCCTAAAATGACTGTAAAAATGTCAATTTAAACAACTTTGCAGCTCAAATAATATATGAGTTTTAACAGAAGAATTAATGTAAGTGCTTTTATAAATTATTAGCGTGAAGGTGGTCGATAAGGAGGACACGGTAGGCAGGTTGCTCCACTCACAGGTAAGGATTTTAATGACCACACTTCAGCGCTCACAGCTTCACACACTAGTCTCTTCAGTTTCACAATAATACATTCTTAGCTTCACAATAATAATCTCTTCAGCTTCACAATAATAACTTTCTGGACCCAGGCTCTCTCTCGTCTGCTGGTTGTGTGGCTGCGTTTATGCCGCTCTCCCCATGCTCACTGGAATTAGAAACAGGTGTTAGGCATAATTTAGCTCAGGTGTAAGCGCACTTACCGCTTTCTCTCTCTCCGGATGGGCGCTTGACCACGCCCCCGCTGCCACAATTAGCTTCACATTTCAGTTTACCCTCCAAAAATTGACAACATTCACTTTCATTGTCCCCATTCATTTCCATTGTAAGTGCCTCACTGTAACCTCAATTTTTGTTTTTTTTCAACATTACACACATCATTATGCTTTCAACATTATGCTACAAATGTTGTTGATTGAGCTTAACTTGTATTGAAATCTGTACATTCCTTCAAATAGTATACAATTTAATCTGACGGAAATAAAATTTTATTTTATTTATATTTGATAATGTGCAAAATGACAAAAACGTGTCACTGTGTAACAGACCAAACTCCACCCAAATATGCATGCATTTATTAACATTATTTATAAACATTTATTTTTTTTAAACATGCATGGACAACAAATCTATCCTTGTAAAAAGTATTGTCTACTTTTTAGAAGTTACTTTTGCAAATTTGTCATGCTATAGAGGCATTTGATATCCATTCATTATGGTTTTGAGACAATTTAGGATATTGCATTATGGCACGGCCTATTAACATGAAGTTCATGTGAAATAAACATTCTAACTTCTAAGTTCACATGTGCATTCGCTTTATTGTCTGTGCATATGCAAGTATTACATTTACATAGCTGATTAATCTCATTAATCTCATCTATATATATATATATATATATATATATATATATATATATATATATATATATATATATATATATTACTTTTACTGTATACAGTATAGTTTTTTAAATGTATTCTAAAAATATGAATGTATTAATATATATATATATATATATATATATATATATATATATATATATATATATATATATATATATATATATATATATAAGTTATATTTTTCTCATCATATTCGTCAAAAGTATATTTTAATTAATTTAATTAGCTTAATGATGCACTTTTTTCGTCTCCTCTTTTTGTAATATTTGACAAAAAAATACTTTTTCGGTAGTAATTTTGTTGACGAGATTAACACTGAATGTTGACCTCCATGTAGCAGAAATAACACAGGGCCGCTAAGCGACACTCACAGGAAATGCTTTAGGGAATAATTGTACTCTTGTATATAGCTTCAAACTTATTGATTGTTTCATGTCCTGCCAAAATATCTCAAAGGTGGAAAGTGTTTTTTAAATTTGCCCAAGTTTCTTGTCGTCAAAAGCAGGACTGGCTCGGATCAGAGCAGGATCTGCAGCCGCTTCAAATCAGCCTAGAAAGACATGTGCTGAAGAGCAATTAGAAAATGGTTTACATCGTTGCAATCATCATCCATTATCATAATCAACTTCAGAGTAAAGAGAGCCCTTTACCAACACCAACCTGTCCCACAAGAAAGAGCATCCACTCTCGCCATGAGAGGACAAAAATTGCCTGTGTGTAACAGATAAAATAAAAGCGTCTTTGGATAAAAGCATCTGCCAAATGAATAAATGTAAATGTAAATGTAGATAAAGGACGGGCAAGGAGGAGGCAGGAACCGGTTGAACAGTAAACATAAAGTTTAATGGTAAACTTAAAACCAACATGAACAATCGTCCATGCCCTCCTCCTCCCCCGCCCAATACAGGCCAGGGCGCCACCGGTCTGACTAACTCCCCCCTCCCCATCTCTGGGGGAGGGGACGCTGCCCTTCCGGCCGTTCTGTCAGCCGGTGGACCACCCCGCCTCCTGTGAACCTGGCGTGGGAGGCGAGGGGAGGTGTGAGGAGAGGGAAAGGGCGAGCAGAGACACACACAGAGAGAGAGAGAGGAGAGAGAGAGAAACTTGTTCGCCGTCTACCAGATGCGCTGTCACCTGGCCCTTAACCACTCCTCCCCTTCTTCAGCGGACGGCCGCAGGTCCTCCGGCTCTTGGCGGCCAACAGTGACCCCTCCGTCCCCAGGCAGATGGCTGCAGCTGCTCCTTTGGTGGATGGAAGCGATGAGGACTCCACGACGGTGCATCCCTCCTCCTTCCCGGGTTTCGGCACCACTGTAACAGTTCAAGGTCGGGCAAGGAGGAGGCGGGAACCGGCTGAGCAGTAAACATAAAGTTTAATGGTAAACTTAAAACCAACATAAACGAACGTGCAGTGTGGCCGTGTGCATCTCTCTCTCTATCCAACTGGCGTCTCCAGCCACCCCTTATCTCGCTCTCCCACTGATCAGCTGATTCAGCGCCGGCCGTGCTCCATCACAGCCCGGCCACTCCCTCCTCCTCGTCACAGTATGCTAGAGAAGGAACAACCAAATGCATCCCATAATTTGTTACTTTATGGTCCATATTTGGTGTACCCTGCTGCATAAAACAGCTCTACTATGTTCCTCTGCATAACACCCTCTCAAAGCTCTCATGACTAACCCCCATCACTGGCAGCACAGTAATTGAAAACAGCATTTTGTTCTACAGTAATACATTATTTACTCCTAAGTGTGATGTGGTTAGGTTCTGTGTGACACTGCTGCTCTGAGACATGCTCCACTCAACCTTCTGCTCTGGGGTCAAGTTCCCACACTAGAACATCAGCCACACTTACCTCATCCATGTGGCCATATTGGAGTTACATCACACTATTTGGCCCCTTGTTTCCACATAATGGCAGCTCCATGGGAAATTAAAGCTTAATTAAACATGCATGGCAACAATTTACCACTGACATGATATTTGACTGCCTCTGACCTGACAGTTTCATTATCTTATAGAGAGTTTCTCATTTTATAACACACTTCTTCATCGACTCAGGGGCTCTGATTCAATCTTTGTCTGTCTGCTACTAAGCATGTTGTCCAGACAACATGCTGCTTGCTTGGGCAACCCGAATATGCTTTCATTGTTTATCTCATTTACAGTTTGCTCAATGGAGAGCACATTTTATTGAGTTCGAACAGTTTGATGTGAACTGGGAGATAATGGTGTGTGAGTATGCGAGAGAGAGAACTTCTGAGAAACACTCACTATAGTTATTTAAACTAGATTGGCAGTTTGCCACACTATGGCAATTCTGACTAGGAGCAACATGAGCCATGTAAACCTACAGTAAAAACATGATCTTGCCCTTTGATATAAATATACATGCACACATACAAAAGGTCACGCTGTAGTTCTACTCTTGTTTGATACGCATGCAAATATATGCAAATATATAACTGCACACTTTTACATGCAGTGCTCAATGATATTTAATTCCAGGATTTATACTGTACAGTACTTCATTACATACAACTACAATCTGCATGATTTGAGATATCTTTCATGTCTGTAGCACCAAAGTTTAAAGAAAAAGTTCACACACACACACACACACACACACACACACACACACACACACACACACACACACACAAACACACATTTATTTAATAAATAAATAATTAAATAAATTTGGTCATCATTTAATGATGATTATCTAATGTTGCTCCAAACCCATATGACATTCTTTCTTGCATGTAACACAAAAGGGTCATTTTTTTTTTTTTTTTTTAAAGGTCATCACAGGGTTTATTTGTCATATTTTTTTAAGTGAATAATGACACAAGTCAAGCTTGGAAAATGACAAAACACCATAAACCTTGAGGACTCACGATGGTTGATCAGGGTAAGTATATAGTGACAGAATTTTCATTTGTGGGTGAACTATTCCTTTAATTTATTATGTTTAGGTGGTTTGCTTTCTAGCTCTTTGTATTAGTAATAGTAATAATGATGTTTTCCTTAGCAAACACTACTTTTGTTTTACTACTTTTTTTTAAGTTAATCACCCTAATAAGCTCCTGTCCTCTGATGAGATAATAACATGCATAAAGACTTAAATACATTGACAGCCTACAGCAGAGATACTGTATTGAAAAGGATTTGAATGTTCGCTGGGCAAAGGCCGTTGGTGTTGTCATTGGGATTATCTTAGTACTAAATAAACCAACAACGGCAAGATTAGCGTGACTGACACACCACATGTGTTTATAATGAGGGGATTTGCACCTTGGCTATTGTTTGCTTGTCAGGAGAGCGATTAAACACCACTGGCCCAGAGACACTGCGACGGAAGTCTCGGCAGACGGAGCCGAGAATATTCTGCTTACTCAGGTTCAGCACAGTCTGTGCCCAACAGGGGGCTCCTACATGATGACATTTTCTCCAGTCTGGGCGGAGAAAAACATTGTTAGAAAAACAAGGCCCCTTCATGGCCTCCACGTAATTTACATGTGCAAATTTCAAAGACGTACTTTGAAGGATATGATGAAGAGTGTCATGTTTACTAATTGGCGTGTGTCAATATGCCATTAGAGTTTTGTCAGAGGCAAAGAGCTTTTCGGATAAACCTAAATGGAATCATCTACTCACTAATCAAGATTGGCTGTTTGGTGTTAAATGCTGGTTTGGAAATGAGTCACTAACTGTGAGTAGCATTTTTCACTCTAAGGGGCACTGTTCCTACTCACAGACGTGACAGTTCCCACGGCTTTGCACTGCACATGTCTGTCATGCTGTTGTTGCTCGGCAGTCTGATAGTGAGTTTTGAGTGGATCAAACATGGAAGAGAATTTTTAGATGTGTGTCAAATGGTTGTGCTTTTCATCAACACTCTACAGGTGCTGTAGAGTCTGTTTAATACACAGAAATGCACAGTAAACTATGTCAAAATGAGTTATTACCAAATTGGGTCTCTTAAGACACTTCCACAGTTGTTGAGACATTTTGTCCGTGTTTTGGCTTGGCACAGCAGTATGTCCAGTCCCCATGGATGTCCTCTCCGATATCCTCATGGACATTTCAGCCTCCTCTGGCACAGCTACCAAAGTTTGAAGATGACATGATGGTTACTACTGTAGAATGTAAACCTCACAACTTACTCTTAACCTAGGTCCAAGAATAGGGTTGGAAGCAAATATTTGTAACTGTGCTGTCTAGTGTTTCATCTGTATTACCATGATTCAGGTGAAGACTGATTATCATAGGTTGGTTATTTAGTTGAAAATATTTGCGAAACACTTATATAATGTGGCCCATGTGTTTTGAAACTGAAAAAGGCCATTGAATGTTGCATTGCTTTTACACAGGATCCTAAAGGCAAGAATGGTCTTTTCATGATGGTGGAACTCTTAAAAACGTCCTTCCCCATAGAGCAGAGGCCTCTGAGTGGTATGACTTTATTAAACGGCCACAAGAAGTCTGGGTTAATCCCGTTGCCTCCGGAGAAAGACTGCACCCGGTTACTCTTCAGCATTTGAGGGAATGTATGCTAACCATAGCTAACATTTCGTCCCTTTAAACACACACACATAGGCCTATGTACACACAGTTTGCCACAGTCGGCAGAGTCGGGTTGCAGAGAGGGATCAGATTATTTCCTGTTTCCATCCGACATGTTGTCAATTACGTTCCGGCGCCCAGTCTAACAGGACACTTTAGCATTACCAGCAAATGACCCTATGCTGATCAAACAATTAGCCAAAAGAAAACATTGTCCTCATTGATTTATCAGCTGCCTAAAGGAAAATTCTCCAAGTGGGGAGACAAGTATGTCTCTCCGTTCATGCTGCCATCATTTGGAAGTCTTTCAGTACAGAGTTCAGTGCAGAGGCATAGTGGTTACAAAGCTTTGTAGCAAAGAACTAACCATCAGCCACTAACTACCATCACCTAGATGTAGTTCTTTCTAAGAGATGTGTGTTTAAAATCAACAGGGCCATGAATATGTTATTATAGTAATTTCTATCTTTGAATCTGAGAGAGAAAGAACAAAAGTTAATTGGCAGTGAATAAAAGTCTAAAAATTCTCTCGAGCTGGAAGACTGTATATCTTGAAGAATGTTTAGTATATGTTGCAGTTCCTTCCCAGAGCCATTGACTCTGTTCCACCCATGTGTTTGTGAACTGCTCCCAGCACTTGGGGCCAGAATCCAGGGCCCCCACCTCCAAACACTCACATGTTTCACACAAAGGCCTTGTCTCTGTGTCGGTATCCTCGTCTTTGGAACTTTCTTTTAAAAGTACCTCCATACCACAAACAGATTGAAACAGTCTGTTCCCTATCTGTCACTCACTCGACGTTGTGTCGATGTAGTGACACTAGGGGTCACTCTTGGCAGCCCCAAACACCTCTGATTTTTTGAAAAAAGGCCAATGAGTATTGGCGAGTGGAATTTGCATGCCACTCCCCCAGACATACAGGTATAAAAGGAGCTGGTATGCAACCACTCATTCAGATTTTCTCTTTGGAGCCAAGCGGTTCTATTCATTGAAGCTGAATTCGTCCGCGAAGTTCATTCACCTCATATGCTGGATTCTGTGGCGCATTTTAGCGGATTCTCCCCCTCTGCACCCGTGGAGTGCAGAGAATGCCCCTGGTTGCTTCAGCAGAAACAACTAAAAGAGTATATTAAAAAAAAAAAAAAAAAAGAGTATATTTTCTTTCTAAAAGAGCGGCACACACAGAACGTCTTTTTAAAGATGACTTTCCGTCTGTGTGTTATTCCTGGTTGCGGTCGATATCTCTCCACTTCTGACGGCCACTATTGCTGTCTTACGTGTCTGGGCGCTGCCCATGTGGAGACATCGTTCGTGGATGGGTCTTGTCCTCACTGAGAGAACATGACCATGACAACGTTGCAGTCGCTGCTTGCATTCGTAAGAAAGCAAGCCACCCCAGCGGCTCCCCACCTCGGTCCTTCTACCTACGGGTATGAGGCCATGCCGGTTAGCACTGGGGGTGATTTGGGGACCTCAATGGGACCACCTTCGCTGGGTATCCCCCCATGGACCTCCCATTCCCAGCATGCTCACTTGCTCCGGTCGGGTGCTCGGACGAGATCGTTGGCTCGTCATCTTGTTCGGAGCCCAGGAAGAAGACGAGTTATCGAGCACAGCATCAGAGAGCAGGCTCGTCCAGTCGGACACAGATGCTTTGACTGGGCTTCCTCCTTCGGGAATGGTTGCCCAGTCCAAGGCCAATGCGGAAATGACTGACATGCTTTCCCGGGTGGCCATGAGCGTCAGGCTAGAGTGGAACCCTCGCGGCTCGACGATTGGTTCCTGGGATCAGGGCGCCACCCACAGCCATGCCCCACCCCCGTTCCTTTCTTCCTGGAAGAGCATGAGGAGCTGACAAGATTGTGGGAGGCACCTTTTACTGCCCGGTCCCAGTCTTTCAGCTCCCCTGCTCTCGCTACCCTCGATAGCAGAGCGGCCAGGGGGGTATTCGGTGATCCCCCAGGTGGATAAGGCACTCGCGGTGCACTTGTGTCTGCAGAGCGCCGCCTCCTGCCATGGGCGCCCGAAACGCCCATCCAGGGCCTGTAGGTTTACGTCATACCTGACGGCCTTCACCCTTGAGGTGAAGACGTGCGCTCTTGACTCCCAGTCGTTTTCACAGACTGTGATCCCTGGATGACTTTCCTCCTTAGCCCTCTGGCAGCTGAGTTTGTGCCCAGTATGTGCGCTAATGAGCCCCTGTACTGAGGAAGGTGCTCCACATGTGCTGGTTCCCCAAAGCCGACCCCATGTGATATCTTCCGCAAAAAATTTTCCCTGACGGAAAACTGCGTCTTCCTTTGGCAGAGGCCCCTCTGCCCCCAGTCGCCATTCTTTGTTGAAACTCCTCCCCCTTCGGGTAGGACCTACCATGGGACCTCTCCACATGACATACTTCCGACAAGACTCGGTAAGACCATGTGACATATTCAACTCAAAATACCCCCCCCCCCCCTTTTTGGGCGGGGTGTGGTCTCCGTGGTGTCTTCCCCTTGGGAGGGACAATCCCCCGACGCAGACACTTATGGCTCCCAGTCAGTTAACAAATTTCACTCTTTTTGGGGAGAAAAGAGAGAGAAAAGAGGTCTCGGCTGGGCTATCCTGTCCCTATAGTTGGGCAGTCGACTTGTTCCTGATGGTCCGTTCGACGCTCATAAGAGCGTTGGGGGAGGTTACGTGACAGCCTGGTGTGCTGGCTTCGAGGCAACATTCTGCAGTCTGCCCGTCACACTCCGCCAGTTCACGCAACACAGTTCAGCTAGTTGTGGTGTTTTGTATAGGGACCCCTAGTGTCACTACATTGACACAACGTAGAGTGAGTGACATATAGGGAACATCCTAGTTACTTTCCTAACCTCCATTCCCTGATGGAGGGAATGAGACATTGTGTTCCTCTTGCCACAACACTGAACTACCTGCTGAAATGTCCGGGACCTTGTCTCGGCTCCTCAGCACAAAACCTGAATGAGTGGTTGCATACCAGATCCTATTATACTCGTATGTCCGGGGGAGTGGCATGCAAATTCCACTCGCCAATTCTCATTGGCCTTTTTTCAAAAAAGCAGAGGTGTTTGGGGTTCCCAAGAGTGACCCCTAGTGTCACTACATCGACACAACGTCTCGTTCCCTCCATCAGGGAACGGAGGTTACAAAAGTAACCAGAACGTTTCTCTCTGATCGCTGAAACAGTCTGTTTCTCTCTGATCGATCAGTATTATTTTTACTTGGAGAGAAAAGAAGAGGGTGTGAAAGAACACAAGCATCAACTCATTTTGTGACAAAGTCCTCCAAGCATCTTTCAAAGTGTTAATCAACAGCCATACTGCTTGCTGTCACTCACAAAAACCAGGAGGCAAGCCAATCAATATCAGCATTCAGTGCTATTTTCACTGGTTGAGATCAGCTTTTGTAGCAGTTACAAAGCTCGCGTTGACCAGAGCCTTGCTCAATCACCTGGCAAGCTCACCATTATTTCAAAGTTAAACTAACAGCCTCCATCTCACTGCTGTAAAGCCAATCAGACTCTGGAGACATGTACTCAACAATACAATTCATACAGACCTTCAACATTCCACTATTTCCACCATAGAGCATTGGCACAAAATGAAAGATCAAATTTTTTTGCACCTGCCTGACGATAACCAAAGTTGCCCAGTTTTAATAAAAGACTTCAACCAATGGCTGCCAACTGAAGTTTTTGTTTTCTTGTTTGTGTCATTTTATTTATTTTTTTAAATCTTTGCTGGATCTTGTCCTAGCTGAGGGCCTTGCCAAATTAAAATGACAGCATCATTGGCTTTGATTTTAGGGATTTGATATGTTGTCATTTTCATCTTTCCTTGGGGTGTTGTTTTTCAAGTCTGCTTTAGATGAATTAGAGCGTCTGATGTTTTGTTGCTTTATTTCAAAGCTTTTATTAAATGTCAGTGTGTGTGTGTTTGTGTGTGTGTGCTTATGTGCACTTTGTTACTAGCATGCAGTATTGAACACCCCAAAAGGACATTTAAAGGTGCTGTAAGCGATTTTAGCATTCTGAAGCTTTCACGTGACTGAGCCCTTGAATTAGCTACGCCCCCTCATTCCAAAAGCCCGCCCTCCAAAGATAATTTTGAGACCAAAACCGAGCAAAAGAGCAGCGTTTTTTTTTTTTTTTTTCCTGTGGCTTTGGCACAATAGCGCCCTCAGCTGACAAACATTGTGAATCATAGCCTCAATGATCTGCTTCAAATGACAACGGGCAAAATTATTGACAGGTCAAAAGCGTCAATGTATGTGGTTTGCGACATATTTTTGTTTGCTATTTACAAAGTCAACAGCTGTCAGAGATATATTAGGATGCTTATTTCATTATTATCTTTAAGGGAGTAGGAGCATTTTTTGCATACTTTTCCATGAAAAAAATCACTTACAGCACCTTAGTGCCACTAACACCATCAAATGGAATATTTGCAAAAATAACGTTTGTTTTTAAATGGCTTTCCGGAATACTCTCCCGGTCTTCCATTGGCTGAACAAACAGACTGTCCCGCCCTTAACCCACACCAATAGTTGGGTCAGTGTTGCTGCGTCGGGTGGACAAGATGCTCAAACAAACTTAGGAATGTATTGATAGCACCACAGAGCCACAGTTTTTGCATTTTTTGGTGAAATCAACTTACAAATGGCTAGGGGTTATTAATGGAGAGCCATTTTTATTTGGAACCAGTTAATTTATTTATTGACTTATTATACTGGAACTGTATGATTTTCATTATATTGACCTGTTTCATGTAACATCACTGTATGAACACGCCACAATGTTTGTGCCCAAATTCCATATACCTTCAGTGTGCTGCTCTGTTGTATGCGGTAAAAGACTGTGAAATTTTTGTTTCTTTTTGTAAACCTTGAAAAAAGTGTTACTTATGTTTACTTTACTCACCAGAGCCAAATTTGTTTTTTTTTTTGTTTTTTTCTATTAGTAAAGTTATATCTTTCAAGTGACATGGCTTCATCTCGCCAAATGACAGGCAGCAGTGCAGGGGGAGAGCAGGGATAAATCACTTGCTCATTTACTCCAACATGTCAGCTATCTTTATACATGTCAGTTATATTTAGGGCATAATTGAGTCGGATACAATTAAACTGGAAATGCACATAGGACCATGTTAAATTCATAACACCCTGTATAAAGGTATGTTATATTTGTAACACATTGTTATAAATAAAAAAAGCACTATAATGTCAAAATAAAGTATTTGTTTAATGTGTATATACTAAAGTTAGTCAATAAACAACATATCATTAGATTATTTATGAAGCACAGTCTATATTGACACCACCAGACTACAGTGTAAACATTATATACATGTATAACTCTCGGTTGTTTTTCCGTGTATTCTTCATGAGTTAAAATCAGCTCTTGCATTCATACAGATGGGATCATCACAGACGTTTTGTAGCATTGTCAGTAAATCAGTAGCAGGTTGGTTTTGTTCCACCAGTAACATTAATTAATGTATTGGTGGATTTGGTGGTATTGGTAATGTATTACATTTTATTAATTAAATAAATTCAAAGTATTATTTGTATGACAAACACTTCCTGGACTGATGATTTGTGCTTGTCACATAATATTTAGTATGGATAATATGTGAAAAGAGATGCAGGGCTTGCTTCTTCCCTCACAATTGTTCTTTATCACTTTATTTTCAGAATTATTTGCCTGGGCGCAAGTGTCAGCTTTACAAGTCACATACAGAGGTTGCACTACAAATATCTGATGGACCCAGTTGTAAAATTTCCATCATGGTATATTTTCATCCATCATATTAGTATAAATATCCCAGAAACTTCGTGTATTTGATGTTGTCTCGATATAGTCTAGATTTTCAGTTAAAAATGACTTTCTGTAGCAAGCGTGAGTCTGATGAAACAGGTGTTCTATTTAATAATTTACAGAGTTGGGGAACGTACTTTTAAAAGTGAGAGTGAGAATAACAGACGCCGAGAGTGAGCAGTGTGGCAGGCGAGCGAGAGTCTAAAAAAAGTACTTTTAAAGTAAAAAGTACGTTGTGCCACTTTCAGCCAGAATAATCACATATGGACAATTATACATATTAAAACTGATGTGCAGTATCAAATACACAGAATGTACGATAGTCCTAACTCTTTAGAGAACACATCAGCAATGCTAAATCCCAGACATTTAGAGGCAATTTTGAAATCCTGACTCCTGACACTTTAATCAGGCAGTTCAGTTACTGACTGGTGATTAATTTGACAATATATTGTTAAAGATAGGCCTACATATTATGAGTTTTGTTGTAGTCAGTGGAATTTAATAAAATAAAAAATAATGAAATATGTAAGCACATATTTTATTATTATTTTTGAAATTATATTTAAAATATAACTATATTTAGACAAATTGCTGAATTGCATATATGCTTCTCAAAGGGCTTTGAAAAGTAATTAAAAAGTCTCTGTAAACATGCCTTTTTCAAGAATTGAGAAAATGTATCTCTGATTTCATATACTGTAACTGCACTTTTGAAATGTGAAATGATCTGATCATTTGGCAACAGACTGCTAAGGGCAGTAAATGCAAAACAAAAAAGATGAAAAAAAAAAAAGTTTTGGTTTTATTTCCAAATATTTCTTTTTCTTAACCTTGTGTAACTCCGCTTCCACATGTGTCTCATTGTATTTCAGCTTTGCTATATGTGACGCATAATTTAAATTAATTTAAACCGACTGAATACTGTTCACAACACACTAGACTGTCATTTAAGGGTTAAACTTCTGGCACATCGAGTCACATGACACAACAACATGCCATTGATTTCTGTGATGCGCTTCTTCGGCACAGAGCCAACAAAAGTGCCTCTGGTAAAAAACCTCTTAAAGTTTTTTCATTTGAACTTGATTGGGTGTAAAGAGTAGCATAAGAGTAGCTCTAGTTTAGTTTGACATGCCGCTTAAAATACAAAAACAAAACAAAAACATTCATTTTTTTTGCGTGTCAGCGTGCTGATGTCAACACATGTTGATTTTGGCACGTTATCCCCTCAAAAGTTAAAAAAAAACATGTTAGTTATTTGAAGTTATATTTATACTTATAACTTTCAACATTAATACATCTGTGGGTTTTGCTTCATTTGAAAATACATTTTGTCAATTTGTTTTATTTTGTTATCACTGTACAATACGGATCTATTCAGTAACATTAGTACATTCATTCCTACATTTACTGTGCATTTTCACATTGAGAATCAATGGGTTCATCCAAAAATTGAAAAATGTTGCTTTCAGAGGCTTTATATGGAGATGAAAATAAGGTGGATTTCAGACTTTTCTGAGACCAGTGCAGACAGACAGTACACTGGAGGTTAAGTCATTCACTAAATAGGGAGCAAGGGGACATCCTATAGCTTTCTATGCAGATGAGCGCATTCACTCCTAAAATCTGACCAAATGTTCTGTCTCAGGTTTCAATGCTAAATTTTATTTTAACATGGTTGGCAGTAATTGGATGATGCTGGCCATTACTTAGAAAATAATTATTTATTCAACTTTACGCAAAATCAGCTGAAATGTCTGTAACGTCTCTAAAGCATGAATAACCAACACTTCTGGAAATATAATAAACAATTTGATGAAAAAAATCGGACTTTTTATAGCTTAGTATTATTTAAAACTTCACAACATAGTCCCACTGTCCAAATATTTGGACATACATTTTTAGGAAAACAATTTTCTCTAGAAACACTTACAACACCTATCCCTACGAATGGCTTACTTATAGTTGTCTCTGCATATGCTATTCCACATAGAAAAAATGACATGTCAGCGTTAAACGTAAATCCATTATATTATCTCTTGCTTTCTCACTTTCTTCTCCAGCACTCAATAAACGAAAAAGCATCCAGATTTCTCTGATTTGCTTTAGGCCCTTAACATTCTACCCACAGAAGTCATGTAATGATTAGCATTTTTCTCAGCTCTCTCATCCACCCCTGATGGAGGCTGCCTGGCTGTGTTGGCAGTATCCTCAGTGAGGCCCAAGCTTGAAGGCGTAGCGCTCTGGATGTGTGAATTTGTTAGAGTTTAATGAGAGTCCTCCCTGTGCTCTGCCATAGCATCCTCTGCTGTTGACATTTGCCCACCCACCTGTTTCTGGTCTTTAATGACCCTTTGCATGTCAGGCAAGTGATTTCCACTTGCACGGAGGCATACACAGGTCATTTTGTTGAGAATCGGGTCCTCAAAGTGGATTGAATCTTCATGCTTTATATTTAGGTGTCAAAGGTGAGCCAGGCGTCTCCTCGCAGACTGTGTTTTGTGGGTGTGCCTCTGTGCTGATGTATGTTGGGGTCTGTGACATTGATTGTTCATACTAGCTGCTCTTGGATTATTTTCCTCATCTGACTTCTAACACTTTGTTTTTCCAATCCTTTTTTTCTGCCATGTTTTTGGACATGACAGGCATATCAGGCAAGACGCATGTTTTCTATTACAGCTTGTTAAAAGAGTGACAGAGCTCGCTGTGCTCCTCCATAGCCACCAAGTAATGGTCCCACCATCTCTCTCTTTCTCTCTCTCTCTCTCTCTCTCTCTCTCTCTCTCTCTCTCTCTCTCTCTCTCTCTCTCTCTCTCTTTCTCTTCTCTGTCTGTTTGTCTTCTTCCAGTTTGGATACACTGTTTCAGCCTTCTTTCATGGTTTATTTTGTTGATACAGATAAGCCTGTAAGGTCTCCCCTGAGTAAACATCCCCAGTGAACAGAATGCCAGTCTATATTTCCTACA
The DNA here is from genome assembly GCF_019703515.2 of Myxocyprinus asiaticus. Taxonomy (NCBI): domain Eukaryota; kingdom Metazoa; phylum Chordata; class Actinopteri; order Cypriniformes; family Catostomidae; genus Myxocyprinus; species Myxocyprinus asiaticus. The sequence continues at coordinate 38,041,234 of NC_059351.1, forward strand.
GTCACACACACACACACACACACACACACACACACACACACACACACAGAACACAACAGAATACAAAATTGCCTGAGAAAAACAGCCATATTAATCTCTGTTCGTAGTGAACACATTTACTGGAGAATCACACACGCTCTTTCTCACACAAACATGCACACACACCGGCCCATTATTTCTGGATACTGTGAATGTAATTTTGAGGGGACCTAAGTATTGGTGCATTGCAAAGAAATGCAAATATTATGATGTGTTTTCACTTCATTCATTGTTTGTGAGTGCATGATTAGGGCTGGGTATTGATACAGATTTCCCGATTCAATTCGGATTCACAAGCTTTCAATTAAGTTTTGATTCGATATCGATTCATATGGGTGTATTTCAGTTATAATGACCACTTTGCATACATATGAAAGAAATTATCTAGAAGATAATGTTGTTTATTGTACAGGGGACCTTCTAACAAGGTACATCAACTCTCTATGGAAATGTTGGAGAATGAATCTCCATTAGCTAGTAAAGTTTTGTTTTTACTCACCAGACTTTTAACAACATGTAAGCGTAATGCAACTGAAAACTGGCATTTAAGATATAAAACAAACCGAGAAAGAGGCATCTTCACATATATACACTATATAATAATTATATATATATGATTTCACACAATATGTGCAGGATTGTACATTTTATTTTGTATTTAACTTTTCATCATTTTAATCACATTTTAGATTTTTGTTTCAAAATTTACAAATTTCACATTTTGTCAATTAATATGATGTCATGAAATTGCTTTTTTAATAATGATACAAGCTATTGCCTCTATTTGAAATTTCATACACATTTTTTTAACAAAATATGTACAAGGTCGGAACATAAAAATTAGGCTATAATTTTATAATTACATTTTATAATTACATTATAAGAATTATAATTTAAGTGCTTCTATATCAAAACTACTATGGAAAAAAATACATACATTTACCAAACCCTTGCATAGATGCAGCATGAGCCTATTTGTTAAATTATTTCATATTTACAGTGTTTTGTGAAGTTAAAATATTTCATAATGCATGATTGTGCCTTTAAATATTTATGTATTTACACATTTATTACACTTTACTACATTTTGTTGAGTGTTTTTATATTAATTTGTGTAATTTACATTGAGTTTACATTGACTTGAATAACAAGCACTAAATTGGTACTGTCTCCAACACTTGTTGGGTTTTGTCAGATCAGTGTGATCACCCTTTTGGCATTTGTTGGCATAAGATTTCACCAATTCAACATGTTCAATTGGCATTTGTCAGGTCTTGCAATGTTTGAGCAGTGTGATATGATTGTCCAACAAACTCTGAATAATCTAAACGTTGCCATGACAATGAGGTAAGCGTCCCTGTCAACTCAAAGAAAATTAATGTGCGCGGTCGCACCTGCATTGATAAAGCAGAAGAAACACAGTCATTCACAATTATTAAACATTTTTGTTGTGAACTTGTTAAAGAATTACATTCCTTTCTAAAGAAAACATAATTTTATGTTAGTGTTGGGTTCAGCAGTTTGTATGGATGACACGCGTGAGGGAATATGTACAAATAGGCATGACACAGACATAGATTAACTTATAATATTTTATTTATTAACTTTAACAACAATTTTGTGGACAAACATCATGTGTAAAATATTTTAATTTTAATTTTATTTTTTCATTTTTTTGCTGCACTGGATTGCGGTCCTCCGACCGAACTCTCGGAATGAATAGTAGCCTAGTTGTAGTTGTAGTTGTGTTTAATAGGTTATAGCCTAATGTCTCTACATCCTGAACACATTTAATTAAAAACACAGAATATTTATATATAAAATCATGCATGTTTGGCTTCATTCGCAACCTCTTCCTTGTCAGTCATCTTCAAAGGCAAACAACGTCACGCAATGATGCATGTTTGTTAGATCAGTGTGAACACAACTGTTTTGTTTCTCAACATTCTAAATACAACAGCCAACTTTAGAATGTTGGAAGCATTGGTGTCTGTTGGCATTTGTTGGGGCAGTGTGAACTGGCCTTTAGGGCATGATTGTTCCACGATCAAGTGTTAACGGTTGAATGAGTGCAGCACACATTAATGAGAAAGAAGTTGCAGTTTTTTTTGTTTTTTTTTTATCTCATCCGTGCAATGTGTTATTAGAATTAATGTTTATTTTTACATTTTTGACCACCAATTGACTGTAAATAACTGGAGGGATATTAAAAGAGACATGAAATGAAAATGGGGTGCGTGGATCTCATCTTTGGTCACAAAATAAATGGAACGAGCCAAAAGAAAACTTTTACGTACATAATAAATATTGACTTGCTTGTAATAACATTTCAGTTATCAAATTTAAATCTACAAGCTCTTGAGTTTTGCAACACTTTTTACCTTCCAACAGCCATTCAATAGGGTAGGCACATTACTGTTCTGTGTACAGACAATCCGTGAAAAGTGTAACCAAATAAGGTCAATTTCCTTCAGAGTGCGTGCTCATGAGACACAACATACTGTAAAAGATTAAACTAAATCCAGCTTCACAATTGCCAGTGTCTTATCCAGTAAATTTGAAAGATTTTGGTGCTTTGCCACTACACAACTTGATAACTGGTGAGTGAAATCATAATATTTACTCGCTTTGTAGAGGGCTGTATAGTACAAAAATACTGTATTTTTTACTAATTATATTGTATTAGTTTTTATAATTTTAGTCACATTTTAGCTTAAAATTAACAAATCCATGTTTTCAGTCAATAAATATGATATCATATTTAGTATTTTTTGTTTATGCACGTTTAAAACCAGTTTTGTCTCTTAAAAAACAACAGCACAACATTTCTGTAAAGAGTGTCTGTAAATGAGCTCATATTAATGAGAAAGGACTCGAATGACTTTACATCATCTCTGCTATGCATTATTAGAATATTTGTTTTGTTGTTTTTGGTCAACAACTGGCTGTAAAACACAGAGTATTAATAGACATTATTCAATTTCAAATGGATTATGGAGGCGGCCACAGAGTAGGGTGGTCTCGATGGCAGAGCCGGACATGGTTCCTGAGATGGAGCCACAGGAAGATGGAGGATTTGGGTCTCAAGGGGAGGAACCGGAAGAGGAGCTGGCAGAGCCACAGGAGGATTGGGGTTTTGAGACACAGGTAGTGGGGAGCGTGGTGGAATGGGCTGAGCCGTAGGAGGGGGGGATCCAGGGATTGAGGGTGGAGTAGTAGGAGACAAAGAGGGCGGAGCCAAGGAAGTGTCGACAGAGGTAGGCAGAGCCAGGAGAGGCTCGACAAATGCAGGCGGAGCCGTGGAAGACTCTGGGGGCGGAGCCGTGGAAGGCAGAGCCATGAGAGGCTCGAGGGTCGGAGCCGTGGAAGGCAGAGCCATGAGAGGCTCGAGGGGCGGAGCCGTGGAAGGCAGAGCCACGGAAGGCGGAGCTACGAGGGGTGAAGCCATGGAAGGCAGAACCGTGGAAGGCTTGAGGGGCGAAGCAATGGATGGCGGAGCCATGGGAGGCTCGAGGGGTGAAGCCATGGGAGGCTGGCAAGTGATTCCCGTGGTTGAGAGTAAAGGCAGAACTGGAGAACGACCTCCGTGGTCGTGAGCACTGGAAGAGTCTGGGGAACGACCTCCATGGTTGTGAATATGGGCAGAGACTGGAGAGGTGTCCTTTTCCTTCTCCTCCTCCTCCTCCTCCTCCTCTTCCAGCAGGATGTGGTTACAGGGACAGTCGAGGCTACAGGCATTGGCTCTGGGACGGTCGAGGCTACAGGCACTGGCACTGGGACGGTCGAGGCTACAGGCACTGGCACTGGGACGGTCGAGGCTACAGGCACTGGCACTGGCTCATTAACCGTGGCAGGCATGGGCACTAGCTCTTTAACCGTGGCTGGCATGGGCATTGGTTGTGGCCCGGGGTTCCCGCCATGATTCACAGTGTAAGAGGGAAAAGTAAGGAGTGGAGTTACCTTGGAGACAGGGGCCATGGAAGGCCTGAAGACAGGGGCTGTGGAAGGCCTGGAGCAAGGAGGTGGCACGGGGTTCCCGCCATAACCCACAATGTGAGGGGAGAAAACTGGTAGGAGTCACCTTCTCTGTCATACATGTTGACGCAGGCAAGGGGTAATGGAGGTTCAGCGTGGCTCGGACATATTCCGAAACAGAAGATTATCCACTTGCGGAAGAGTGGTAGGACGATGAAAGTTCAAGCCCATTCCGTAGATGGCACAGAGGTAGGTGTCCGAGATAGTGGGTGAAGTGACAAGTTGACAGAACTTGACGGTATATTCAGGGAGAAGAAGGTCTTGTTTGAATAAATCCATAAATAAACCAGTAAACTCCATGATTCAGGTGAAAGTGGTGGGTGCTAAGTCCGTTTGTAGGTCAGTTCTTCTGTAACGCTGGGTTCTTGGAGTGGAAGAGGAAGAGAGGAGACGCAGGGGTATCTTACATGTCTTTAATAAGGAAGCACGCTGGAGAGGAACAAATATCAGAGAATAATCAAGGAAACTCACTGGAGTGGGACAAACACTAACGCTAAACATCAAATAACCAACTAAACAACACAACATAACAATACAAGAACTGACAAGGAATGAACAAATCTGGAGGGTATTTATACACAAAGGTGCTGATGAGGGAACGGAGAACAGGTGAGGAGGATTGGGAACAGATGGCAGTGATGAGGGTGTGCATTATGGGAAGTGTAGTCCAGGGGAAACTAAGGAAGGATGACACAGAAACCATATCAAAATAAGAGTCCACAGAATAGAATGGTGAATAACTGTGACAATCAGTTAATGTTCACATCAACCATCTGAATGGGGAAATCCCAATGGGGAAATGTGTGTGAAAATCTCAGGAGATCAGCAGCTACAGAAATACTCAAACCAGCCCATCTGGCAGTACCAATCATGCCACGGTCTAAATCACTGAGATCACATTTTTTCCCCATTCTGATGGTCAATGTGAACATTAACTGAAGCTACTGACCCATATCTGCATGATCTTATACATTACATTGCTGCCACATGATTGGCTGATTAGATAATCACATGAATTAGTAGATGTACAGATGTACATAATAAAGTGGCCAGTGAGTATATTACAGCAATTTTCTCGGTTGTGTAGGAATTAAGTATTGCAGTAATTGCAGTCATATCAGAATCAACATGGCAAATTCTTTAAACACATTGCGATAATTTGAATTTGGGTGGGGGAAATGTGCTTGTATGTGATATGTACAAATGTGATATGTCATTTAAACAATGGAATTTAAAAAAAAAAAAAAAAAAATATATATATATATATATATATATATATATATTTATTTATCTGTGTAATGTGACATGGACATGTTTAAATAAGACACTAACTCCTCCAGATCAGTGCATTGTGCTGAGTTATGGCCTACTGGTAATTTTTTTTTTTTTTTTTTTTTTTTTTTTTTTTTTCAAACATGCAAAGACATGCATAGTGCTAGTTCTGTATTCCATCTCTTTTGCAAAGACATGCATAGTGCTAGTACTTTATTCCATCTCCCCCCCCCCCAACACAAAATGACCTTCCCTTCTTTTCCCTTTTCTATTATAATGAAGAACTCCCTTTCTCCATACACAGTAGCCTGTTTGTAGTCCAAATTGTCTTTGCGTGTGTGTGTGTGTGTGTGTGTGTGTGTGTGTGTGTGTGCGCATGAATTTGCATGTGGCGTTCATACAAAACATTATTTTTTATTTTTCATTAATGGAAAGACTTGCGATGAGTTCAAATGTTAACTGTGAATTGTGTTCTTTTGTTTGGCCACAGCTAAATCATTTAGCAATTTCCCAGTTTGTGCCACTGTGGTCAGCAATTTAGTGCTTTCTTCTTCTCCCTTGCTCTTTCTTTCCCCCCCTTGCCTCCCTCATTCTCTTCTGCATTTTTGTTGTCTCATATGCATATGTACTCCAGTGTGTATAAAAATGTGCTTACCATTTCAGACGTTCCCTCCGTTTGTGATGCATCACCAGAGCGGGGCGCAGCTGCAGTGCTCACTACGCACTGTAGTGCCGAAGTGAGACAGGGCTATCGATCACACTCACACACTCTATACATCCAGATGAGATGTACAGTGACACACATAGTAGTCATGAGAATGTTTCTTCCTTCCTTTTGCTGCAAATAGGCCTTGTGTAAAGTAAGACTGAGTGAAGGGGTGAGGGTAGTCTCTGTGCATTCAAGTTACCTCATGTTTGTGTGTCCAGGAGTGGATGTATGGGCAGATTTAGACAGGTCGCACACACTCACTCCATCTTACTGTCAGCTTGACCTCCCAGCTGTGTCCTATCACATCCCTGGCTGAGAAAGCACAGGCTGTTAAAGTGTGCGTGTGTGTGCCTCTCCAGCTAGACGAAATGTGCTTCTCCAGCTAGCAGTAGAAAATTAAATCTGCCTGAATTCACTCAATGGCGGTATTAGTTGAGAATACCTCAGAGAAACAGATATAGTGGGATGTACATGATAGCATGTGTTAGAGTAAGAGAGAGAGGCAGAAAGAGAGAAAGAGAGAGAGCTTTAGGACTAGCATATTTTCCATTAGCTCTGTTCTTGAGTGTTGTAGACTGACGTTAATATCCAGTGAACAGCATGGTGGATCTGTAAATGCTTTCTGTACAGGGAGGCTTTGATACTGCACAGAGCAATGCACAATGAAAAGCTAACACATAGCCTGTCACTTCAGTCGACATGAATTCAGGTCGATTATCTGGTGACCAAGAGCAATGAAATTGATGTTGTCGTTCAAATACGATTTGGCGAAATGGCAGTAGGCTTTGTATAATATTTACGTTTGGAAGAAAAACAGAAGGAATATGAATTGGTTGTTTGAGTGATACACATTTCAAATTTTTTTACAAAGCGTATGCACAATATAAATACATAAAATGTCAAGCATTATACATAAATGTGATTTCCACTGGTAATGAAAATTAATGATTTCACAATGAATCAATGTGATGAATCTGTAATGGTACCAATAATACAATAACAGTTATGAAGGATAATGATAATATATATATATATATATATATATATATATATATATATATATATATATATATATATATATATATATATATATATATATTTATATTCATTATCATGCCTCTAAATATGGTGCCTCATGGGTCATTTTGTTTTTAATTTATATTTTAAAAGCATTTCATAAAAACATTAATGATTTAATTTATAATTTCAAATGTATCAAATTTTTATCCTATTTTTTATTTTTTTTAGGATCATATATATATATATATATATATATATATATATATATATATAATAATATATTTATTTATTATTATTATTATTATTATTAGTGATAGCTAAATTATAAATAATAATGACATGAAAATTAAAAAAAAAAAATATATATATATATATATATATATATATATATAAGATCCTCTGTAAAATACCGTATCGTATGTAGAATATTTTAAATTATGTTTATATTTATTTCAGAGTTCCTAAGCTTCTTCCTTGTTGTCTTCTTATTATTTTCTTCATTTTCTTTTTTCTTTTTCTTTATCTTCTTTTTCATCTTTATTCTCCTTCTTCTTCTTCCTATTTTTATTATTATTATTTTAATATGAACAATAGTGTGTTTGTGTGTGTGTGTGCGAGAGAGAGAGAGTTGTTTTTGTGGTTTATGAGGACGTAGGGTTAGGGGATAGAATCTGTAGTTCGTACAGTATAAAAATCATTATGTCTATGGAGAGTCCTCATAAGGATAGCTGCAGCAACATGTGTGCAGCCACTCAATATTGTGTTGATGTCCTTTAACACACACACGCGCGTGCGCGTGCTCTAACCCCAGATAAAACCCAAGCCTGCCAGACTCCGTCAGTTCAACTGCAAACCATGTGACAACACACAATCCTTCAGAGACTCTTTCTAACACATACACATGCACACATTTCACCAGACATCACAATACAGAAGAAGAAGCTATTCTCCCATTGTCAAAACCAAGTAAAATCCTCTCTTTCATCCATACGCCTCGACCTATAGATGCAAGGCAGCAGGGAGTGTCAGAATGTTGGAGACGGGGTAGAGAAGAGAAAGCGAGTGGAAGGGAGATAAAGGGCACAGTTCGGTGGTTCGGCACACTGCAGGGGTGAGGCATTGAGGACCTGGGAGCTTGACACTGTCGCTTGTGACGGCCCAGATGTGTCAGGCTCCTGTGCCTGAGAGATTTCCATCTCTTTGGCCCATAGCTCCCAGCCCAGCAGGAGGACTCGCAACGCACTCGCACAAAACCATTTGACTGCTCCCTCTACATTATTCAGCTGACATAACCCCAGTGTGCTGAAGAAGACAGAGAGAGTGAAGATGATGGGAATCTACATGTTTGAGAGTGAAACCGATTTTAGCTCATAAACGAAGGGAGACGGCAAAATTACGCACCACTGTGAAGCACTCCTGCAGATATTTTTATCCTTCCCAAATATTCACACTCTCAAGCTCTCTTGTTCTGTCAGAATCTGCCTCTCCCTCATGAGAGGAGTTTTTTATTATTGTGTGCGCATGTGTGTGCTCCTGCTGCGCTGTGATCTGCCTGTATTGAAATAGCTCTGTATCATGACCTACATTCCTCAGCTTGGGGGCTGACACTCAGTGAGGGAGAGACAGATAGGGTGAAGGTATAAAAAAGAAGACACTCTGATGAGTCGAGCTGGTTTCCTAGCTCACTCTTCGTGTAATTGGAAGATACGCAACAAAACAACAATAAACTTTCCATTGTTCTCCATTATTGTTAACAAATGCTCAGGTGTCGTCCCTTTCCTCTCATACTCTTGTCTTTTGTTTTTGCAGCTGTAGCATCTTAAGCCATGTTTGTTTTTTTGTTTGTTTGTTTGTCAGGATTATGTAAGGCACTTTGATGGGAATGAAGTGAATGAGGGCATGACTCAAGGGAGGCGTCTTAGAACAGGCTTGTTGCCGCCACATAACCCTCTGCTGTTTCAGCCTGCGAACACAATAATGCTAAGCACTGGCCACTTATCTTTGAGGTTGCTTTGTCGCGCTCTAGATGTTGATGTATGTAGAGTGCCAGGGGCCTTAAGAGTGTTTGTTTGTAGAAGCAGGATTATTTTCTGTCAGGAATGTCAGGAAGGTGAGTGCTGGGGTTTGTTGACGTTTAAGCTTTGCTTGAAGCGCTCAGGGCTCCACAGAATTCAACTTGATGAATATTAAATATTTAAGCTGCTTGTTTAGATATGTTTTTAATTGGAAAAAAAATATCTGGTATGATTATATGGAAATGGGATTTTCATTTTTCTGTTCTCATAGCAAAAAAAAAAATTCTGTTTTCCATTTGTTTGTTTGTTTTTCCTCGAAATCCTTACTCCAAGGGCTAGTTCACCAAATAAATGAAAATTATGTCATAATTTAATCACCCTCATGTCGTTGCAACCCTGTTACGACTTCGGCCACGTCCACACTAATCCATGTAAGTTTAAAGCCTTCGTTTTTAAAGCCTAATGTCATCATATTCCAAAGTATTTTGCTATGGAGAGTCTTTCTAAAAGTCTCAGTTTTCAGTGTCGTTCCAGTATGGATTCACACAGAATTCTCAGTTCCCTATCTGTCACTCACTCGATGTAGTGAAACTAGGGGTCACTCTTGGGAGCCCCAAACACATCTGCTTTTTGTAAAAAGGCCAGTGGAAATTGGCGAGTGGAATTCTTTTTAAAGATGCCTCCCTGTTTGTGTGTATTTTCTGATTGTGGTCGTTACCTCTCTGCTTCCGATGGCCACGATCGCGGTCTTACGTGCTTGGGCGCTGCCCACGCGGAGACAGCGTTCGTGGACGGGTCATGTTCTCACTGTGAGAGCATGACCATGGCAACGTTGCGGTCGCCGTTTTTCCTTCGTTAGAGGGAAAGACCACCCCAGCGGCTCCCCGCCTCGGTCCTTCTACCTACGGGTTTGAGGCCGCATTGGTTAGCACTGGGGGCGATTTGGGGACCCCAATGGGAGCCACTCCGCCGGGTAACTCCCCATGGACCTCCCATTCCCCAGTACGCTCGTTTGCCCCACTCGGATGAGACCACCGGCTCGACCAATCTTATGGTGGGCATCAGGAGCCAGGTAAGTGCTTCGATGTCTCTGTTGGAAAGCGTGGTTGCGCTTTCCAACCCATCCCGATGGCTGACCCGGACCGTCCGACTCGGCTACGTGATTCAGTTCGCCAGGCGCTCGCCCAGGTTCAGCGGCATCCGCTTCACCTCGGTGAAGGGCGAGAAAGCCGCTACCTTGCGTGCGGAGATCGCTACCCTTCTACAGAAGGGTGTGATAGAGCCTGTCCCTCCGGCCAAGATGAAGAAGGGGTTTTACAGCCCCTACTTCATTGTACCGAAGAAAGGCATTGGGTTGCGGCCAATCCTGGACCTGCGAGTACTGAACCGGGCCTTGCACAGACTCCAGTTCAAGATGCTGATGCAAAAATGCATTTTAGCGAGCGTCCTGCATCATGATTGGTTTGCAGCGGTAGACCTGAAGGACGCGTACTTCCACGTCTCGGTCTTACCTCAAAACAGACCGTTCCTGTGGTTTGCTTTCGAGGGCCGGGCATACCAGTACAAGGTCCTCCCCTTCGGCTTGTCCTTGTCCCCTCGTGTCTTCACGAAGGTCGCAGAGACAGCCCTTGCCCCGCTAAGGGAAGTGGGCATCCGCATCCTCAATATTTCTCGATGACTGGCTAATCCTAGCACACTCTCGGGATGTGTTGTGTGCGCAGAGGGATCTGGTGCTCATGCACCTCAGCCAACTGGGGCTTCGGGTCAACTGGGAATAGAGCAAGCTCTCCCCGGTTCAGAGCATCTCTTTTCTCGGCTTGCAGTTAGACTCAGTCTTGATGACAGCGTGCCTCACGAACAAGCACGCACAGTCGGTGCTGAACTGTCTGAAGGCGTTCAGACAGAAGACAGAGGTTCCACTGAAACTTTTTCAGAGGCTCCTGGGGCATATGGCATCCTCAGCGATGGCCACACCACTCGGGTTGATGCATATGAGACTGCTTCAGCACTGGCTTCAGACTCGAGTCCCGAGATGGGCATGGTGCTGCGGGACACATCGTGTGGTCGTCACGCCGATCTGTCACCACCTCTTCAGCCCTTGGACCGACCTTGCATTTCTACGGGCAGGGGTTCCGCTAGAGCAGGTCTCCAGGCACGTTGTGGTTATGACGGATGCCTCCAAGACGGGCTGGTGCGCCGTATGCAACGGGCACACAGCCACCGGCCCCTGGACTGGCCCGCGGCTGTGTTGGCACATCAACTGCCTCGAGTTGTTGGCAGTACTGCTTGCCCTGCGGAGGTTCCGGCCATTGATCCAGGGCAAGCACGTGTTGGTCTGGACTGACAACACAGCGACGGTAGCATACATTAACCGTCAAGGCAGTCTACACTCCCGTTGCATGTCCAACTCGCCCGCCGTCTCCTCCTCTGGAGTCAGCAGCACCTCAAGACCTCAACACCGTGGCAGACGCACTGTCACAACAGGCTACGCTCAGGGGAGAGTGGAGATTCCACTCCCAGGTGGTCCAGCTGATTTGGAGTCGATTCGGTCGAGCACAGGTAGACCTGTTTGCTTCCCGGGAATCTTCTCACTGCCCGCTTTGGTATGCCCTGGCTGAGGCACCCTTCGGTATAGACGTGCTGGCACACAGCTGGCCCCCGGGATTACGCAAATATGCGTTTCCCCCAGTGAGCCTACTTGCACAAACCCTGTGCAAGGTCAGGGAGGATGAGAAGCAGGTCATCCTAGTAGCACCCTACTGGCCCACCCAGACGTGGTTCTCGGACCTCACGCTCCTCGCGGCGAATTCCCCTGAGGAAGGACCTTCTTTCTCAGGGACGGGGCACAATCTGGCACCCGCGACCAGACCTCTGGAATCTCCACGTCTGGCCCTTGGACGGAACACAGAAAACCTAAGTGGACTACCACCCGCGGTGGTAGACATGATCACTCAGGCTAGGGCTCCCTCTACGAGGTGCCTGTATGCCTTGAAGTGACGTCTGTTCGCTAAGTGGTGTTCTTCCCGACGCGAAGACCCCCAGAGATGCGCAGTCGGATCGGTGCTTTCCTTCCTGCAGGAGAAGCTGGAGGGGCGGCTGTCCCCCTCCACCTTGAAGGCGTATGTGGCCGCCATTTCGGCACATCATGATGCAGTGGATGGTAAGTATTTGGGGAAGCACGACTTGATCATCACGGAGAAAAAAAGAGGAAAACAGGCCACGGCTGGGCTAGCCTGTCCCTATTTGTTGGGCAGTTGACTTGTTCCTGAAGGACCGTTCGATGCTCATAAGAACATTGGGGGAGGTTATTTGACGGCCTGGTGCGCTGGCTATGAGGCACACAGCGGTCTGCCCGTCTCGCACCACCAGTCCACGTAACACAGTTTAGCTAGTTGTGGCATTTTGTATAGGGACCCCTAGTGTCACTACATCAACACAACGTCGAGTGAGTGACAGATAGGGAACGTCCTGTTACATTCGTAACCTCCTTTCCCTGATGGAGGGAATGAGACGTTGTGTCCCTCTTGCCACAACACTGAACTACCTGCTGAAATGTCCGGGACCTTGTCTCGGCTCCTCAGCACAAAACCTGAATGAGTGGTTGCATACCAGCTCCTTTTATACCCGTATGTCCGTGGGAGTGGCATGCAAATTCCACTCGCCAATTCCCACTGGTCTTTTTTCAAAAAGCAGAGGTGTTTGGGGCTCCCAAGATTGACCCCTAGTGTCACTACATCGACACAATGTCTCGTTCCCTCCATCAGGGAACAGAGGTTACGAAAGTAACCAGGACGTTTTCCTCCACCAAAAACGGATTTTTTTTTTATTTTTTATTTATTTTTTTTATGTTATGTAGCACTGCATACATTGGAAAACGATTAAATCCTTACTTTATGGTATGTTTCAACAAAAATTTATATTATGTCATAATTTACTCTTCTCATTGTACCCTCTTAAAAATTTTGGACACATTATTAATGTGATGAGGAAGAGGGCAGGACCGGGCTGTGAGGACACATGTCTGGACCAGAATTGGGCTAATCAACAGGGAGGAGGATAAAGATGGGCCAGAGGCGCCAGTTCAGGAAAGAGAGAGAGCCACATGTGTGTGTGTGTGTGTGTGTGTGTGTGTGTGTGTAATTATGTTTATGTTTAAGTTAATTTATGTAATTAAAGTTTCATTGACTGCTCAGCTGGTTCCCGCCTCCTTCTTGCCCATCCTTTCCCCCGTTACAATTAATTTCTTCTGTGGAACACAAGAGGAGAAATTTCGAAGGATGACTCTTGCTGTTCTTTTCCAGACATTGAGAGTGAATGGGGATTGAGGCTGCCCTCAAATTCCCTAACATTTCCTTTCATGTCCCACAGATCGAAAGCATTCATACATATTTGAAAAGACATGAGGGTGAGTAAATAATGGCAGAATTTTAATTTAAATGTGAACTGCCTTTGATCAAAAATGTGAATAAAACAATGGCTTCAGCAGACCGTAAAGTGATGGTAGCTGCATACGGGCGACCTGACAGGCAACAGGCTGATTAAAATATCTGATGAGCCCGCCCTTAGAGAAGTGAAGAGTGCAGCCCGCAGTGACTGGAAAACTGTTGACACCATGTGATATTGAGTAATAAGAACAGACAGGATGTTGCCTTTGACTCTTGTCATAAGACAACTTTAAAAGTTCCACTTTTTCCCCTTTACTGCGAGTGTGTATGTGCGTTCATGTGAACTTTAAATGGAGGAATTGTTTTCTCAGGTGCAGGTAAGTGTCTTGGCAGGTTTGCTGTCTATCACAGGCTGTTCCAGTGAGTTTCTGTAACACACGCATGTAACACACACCACAGTGACGTGGAGCTTTAAAACTAAAAGCCAAATAAGCATAACAGTCTGTCTCCTCATGAGTGTGTTCACCTGCTTCATGCGCAAATAAACCATGAGCTGTAAACATCTCAAAACGACTTTGTCCTGCTGCACTTTCAAAATAGGACAAAATAACAGCAGAAATGTTCTTTATTAAATTTGTCCTAAGAGTAAATATTTAAGGCTGTTATCAGGTTTTGTATGGCTTGAATTACATACAGCATTTACATACATTTGTCAAAACATCAAATCTTCAAATGCATAAAACTTTGTCTTTTTTATTTCAAAGCTTCAGAGGTTCTCTACCAAAATGTCATTTGTTGGTTTGAATTGAACGCATCTGATGTTTTAGTAATTGTTTTATTAGATCATCTTTATAGTGATCAGTTTTATAGTATTCCTTTGGCATTAAGTGGAACCATAAAGGACTTTGTCACTTTATGTATCCTACACTTTCTGCTCTGACTCTCTGTCTCCTTTACTGGCTCTTTCTCAGCCTTTTGCTTTCCTTGTATGCTTTTAATAAAGTTTTCTTAGGATAAATGGTCTTGAGTAAAAATGCAGCCAAACCACATGTGTTTGCCCTGGGTTCTTATCCAGGGCTCTTTCTCATGCTTCATTCTGTTAACAAACCCCAGGGTTCATGAGCTAACTACAACACTGCTGTAGTACAGCACCAGAGAAGAATAACACCGCTTTCATGCATATTCTTAATGATGTGTCCGAGCCAAATGAGGAGGTGAACATTAGGTCAGTTGTGGGGGGAAAAGGGGCTTTGATAACTCCTTGTAAGACTGTCGCAAGAATGTAAGAGCCATAACTGATTTCATTTTACTCCCCGCTTTCCTTCCTGTGAGTTTTCTTTAAAGCAACATAATGGCTCGTCAGGGCTGATGTGCGCCATCCAAATAGTTGGGATGATTTCAATATTAACAAAAGAGTGGCGAATTGCACAGGGAAATCAACACTGCAGCTGCAAATTCCCAGACTCAAGATTGCTTTTATAGGTTGGACTCCAGGCCTGGAGCGAGGGTGGAAGAGGAAGGGGGAATCAGGGAGAATAACATCACCGTGTCCTGCCGCCCGTAATGAAGCGCTCTGACAATCCATTGACCTGAGAGGGAATCTGTCTGATCTTTGAAACATGGCTCGGATGATGGACAGATTCAACATCCACACACCTACAGTATGTGGAAATGAAATTACTTTCTAAGGATGAATCAATGATAGATCGCATTTGGAGGTGGGACTTTGTTTTATGGGAAGAGGAAGTCGATACTGTCACTGCATTAGACATAGAAGTTGATAATGAGTGCTAAAGGAGGTATTAGGCCACCTGATGTTTTCTCTGTATGTGTGTGTTTGAGTGTATGGGCCAGGTTTTACTACTACAGTATCATTGATATTATACAACGGGTCTGTTGAATGCTTGATTCTGATTGGTTGACGTTCTAAAATGTGCAATTATTTTTCAAGGAAACTCACAGCTATGAAGTAGTTCCAGGTCTCGACCGCATAACAGTTCTATATCAGTTCGCCAAATTATTTCAGTTATTTCAAAGAGCCCTAGAGGCTACCACAACAAAATAACCAATTACAACAAAGATGTTGGTTAAGTACATCAGTTAAGATTGACAAACAATGTCTATAATATCCTAAATTTATTTCAATTTTGATTGAATGGTGTCCTTGGTCTCCCTACTCTCTCTCTCTCTCTCTCTCTCTCTCTCTCTCTCTCTCTCTCTCTCTCTCTCTCTCGTCTCACCCATACCGCACACACACACACACACACACACACACCATACATGCTACCACAGCAAAATAACCATATAAACCAAGACATTGGTTAAAGTAAATCGGTTAAGAACATCAAACAATGTCTATAATACCCTACATTTATTTCAATTTTGGTTGAAAACCACCCTTGCGCTCCTCATCTCACCCGCAGTTACACACGCTCACACACATACATATGCACACACACCCACATGCACTACCTTGTTACTCCAATACCGAAAAGCAGCACATCCACCATTGCTAGTTCTACAGTGAAGTTTTCGAACTAGCAATGAAGGCTTGAGCTGTATCAAAGCTAGATACACTTGATCAGTACAACAGTTTCTGTATTGTCTGAAATATCTATGGGAAACACCCTCACGCTCCCCCTCCCCCTCTCTTAAGCTCTCACACACGTGGACACACATACATCATACGCATTACGCACACACTTACTCGTGAGCGAAAAACAGCTGTCATGTCAGCGCACATTTGCATCTTAGTGGGGTTGAAAACAGTTGTTAAGGTTTCCATCTGAGAATCTATATACAAAAATGGCGACACTCGCTGCTGCTGAGAAGTGCATAAACTTACGTATTGGCAATTTTGAAGCGATGTTACTTCTAACTAGAGCTGCAACAAAAAAGGTAATCCAAGAAGTGATTTTTCTTAGTTTCTGAGGTTCTCTCTTTCGATCACTCAAAAACAAACACACACACACACACACACACACACACACATACATACGCACTACCTTTGTACTCCAGTAATTGCTCCAGTAAAACAGCGCAAGCCTCGCAATCATCCGTGCTAGTTCTAAAGTGACGTTTTCAAACTAGCAATGAAGGCTTGGACTGTATCAAAGCCAAAATGGGTGCCAAAATGTTGAAGCACCAAATTGCACATAAAGGGAGCATAAAAGTAATCCATATTTACTCCAGTGGTTAAATACATGCATTCAGAAAAGATATGATAGGTGTGGGTGAGAAACAGGGAGGAGATTGAGTGAACAAAAATGACTTAAATATTGATCTGTTTCTCAACCAGCACTTCTTTCACCCATAATCTCTTAAGAGAAGTTGAAGTTCCGTCTCCCAGACTCTGAATTAGTAGGGAGTAATACACCGATGCCTCATGACCTTTTCCAAAAGCAGTAATCACCTCTCCCAGTGTCTGCCGCTTTAGGAGGGTGTAAACCACTCCCAAAAACAGTACAGAGCAGATGGCACAGCTGTAAATACTTATAGAACTGAGATCTAGAAATCCCAAAAAGTTTAACCAAATTTTGAAAGGATCTCAACAGTCCATTCTCATACAGGTCACCGGGTGTAGTAACCCCCCTCCCAATCCACTCTGACCAGCAAAAAGGGGACTTGTTGTTGCATAGTTTGGGGTTCAGCCATATGCTCGAGGCAACATTTAAAAAAAATGTCAGAATTAAACAGTCTGGACACTTTAGTCCATACCGAGTTCAAGTGCGAGATAACGGGATGTACTTTAGCTTCTCCGATTAATTTTATAGAAAGGCTCTGCAGTGGCGAAATAGGGGCAAAAATTTCCTGTTCAATACAAAACCAGGGAGGGGCTCTCTCAGGTGGAAGCAACCAATGAGCCAAATGTCTGAGACCAAATGCATAATAATAAAATAAAATCTTGTGTAGGCCTAGCCCACCTTTGTCAATTGGCCTATGTAACTTACTGAAATGTAATTTGGGATGCTTACCATTCCAAATGAAAGACTTTGCTATGCTATCAAATTGCTTGAAATAAGAGAGGGGTACATCTACAGGGCAAAACAGAACAATAATGGGGAAAGAGGGCAACCCTGCCGGGTGCCCCTATCCAAAGTAAAATAATCTGAAATTAGTCCATTTGTTTGTACCGCCGCTACTGGGTGTCTATAAAGTAACTTAATCCATCCAATAAACGTACTTCCGAACCCGTATATTTCCAAAACCTTAAAAAGATAATCCCATTCTACCATATCAAATGCCTTTTCGGCGTCAAGTGAGATGGCAGCGACCAGAGATTGTTCATTCGCTACTGACCACATGATATTGATGAGACGCCTCATGTTATCAGAAGAGCTACGGCCCGAATAAACCCCACCTGATCTATATGTATAAGTGATGTCATAACTTTACTTAATCGATTAGCCAAAATTGTTGACAACATTTTTACATCTAACTGGATCAGGGAAATTGGAAGGTAACTTTTACACTCGCTTGGATCTTTGTCCTTTTTAAGAATCAGACTGATCCGGGCTTGTGTCATGGTTGGAGGAAGCTTTCCGTTCTTTAATGATTCTGTATAAACTTCTAACAAAAGTGGAGCCAGTTCTGTAGCATAAGATCTAAAAAATTCAGCAGCAAAACCATCTGGCCCCAGAACTTTGCCTGTAGGTAAGGCCTTAATTACCTCGTCAAGTTCCTCCAAGATTATCTCAGAATCAAGACAATTTCTTTGCTCAGTTGTCAGTTTAGGAAGTTTTAATGGATCCACAAAGTTTCTAATATCTTCATCAGTAGACAAAGACGTAGAACTATAAAGATCAATATAGAATTTTTTAAAAGTATTATTAATATCAGTGGCCGAGGTAAATATTTCACCACCAGCAGATTTCACTGAGGGAATAGTAGCAAAAAACTCTCTTTGCTTTATATATCTAGCCAAAAGCTTCCCTGCTTTGTCCCCTGACTCAAAGTATGACTGTCTTGCCCTGAATAACCAAAACTCCACTTTCTGTGACAAAACAGCATTATATCTGTATTTCAATCTAGTCAATTCTCTGAGGCCATCAGACGACATTCTGTGCTTCAGCTCTGCCTCTGCACTTTTAATATTCTCTTCCAACTCCACAAGTTCTCGTGCTTTGGATTGTTTGGTGAATGAGGCATACTGTATGATCTGACCCCTAAGAACTGCCTTAAGTGCCTCCCAAGCCACACCCACAGAGGATACTGAGGACCAGTTGGTCTCCATATAAACATTGATTTCGGTCTTTAACATTTGTTGGAAATCAGGATTTTGCAAAAGGGATACATTAAAGCGCCAACTATATGAATTCTTTTTCTCCATATGTGGCAACATCTCCAAACTCACCAGGGCATGATCTGAGACTAAGATGTTTCCAATTGAGCAGTCCGCAACAGATGAAATGAGGGACTTAGATATCAAAAAATAAATCTATTCTAGAATGAATCTTATGGACTGATGAAAAAAATGTATAGTCAAAAGTCGCCAAATATCTGCAAGACCAAGATATTTACACATCTTGTGAAGTGTCACCGTTGCTCTAGGGGGCTTACACACTTCTGCTTCACTATAATCAACGACTGAGTCCATCAAAAGATTAAAGTCTCCTCCCAATATTATATCATGAGGGGTGCCAGCGGCTTGCAACATCCCTTCAAGATCTATAAAAAAGCCCTGATCATCAGCGTTAGGCGCATAAATATTAGCCAAAATCAACCTTTGCCCCTGAATTTCAGCTAAAACAATAATGACTCTTCCTAATTTATCTTTAATCTGTTTGAGAAATTTGAATTGTAGATGTTTATTAATCAATATAATGACTCCCCTACTCTTACTTGAGCCAACACTAAAGAAAACATGTCCACTCCATATCTTCCCAAATTTTTCAGCTTCCTGCGGGGAAAGATGTGTTTCTTGAAGAAACACAATATCATATTTCTTACGTTTAAGAAAAGAAATAGCATTCCTTCTTTTTATGGGGTGCCCCAACCCATTCACATTCCATGTGGAGAGAGACAACTTATTCATATTAACATTTGACATATTAATATAATAAAAATAAATAAATTGTGTGTCAAAAATAAGATTACACAGACCACATTCCCCATTAATGCAACAGTCAAACCCTGAACTTCCCCCCGATCAAAACAAACAGAATTAAGAATAACGTGCGCATTAACCCTGCGCACGACAGCACCAACTGGCGTCAATCCCTTAAAACTCAAAGAGTCCATGTACGCCTACGAGAGCCCCCGCGACAACTTTGCCATCGGATTGCTCAAATCCAGTGCTTCTATACAAATTTTGTAAGGCAAAATTACATAACAGAAAATACTTTGTAAAACAGACCCCAGCCAACAGGCAGAATAACAGAAAAAACATGTAGATTCATTCACAGAACCGTCTCGAAGGTGTGTTCCTCCACAAAATAAACTCCAGCTGATATAAAGCCGTTCAGTTTCCTCGGACAGACAAGCAATTGTTCAGTGAGCCAGCTGTTATGAGTTCAGCGGATGACATAATCATTCCAATGTCCCGTAAAAATACTCAACAAAACAGACTCCAGCCAGCAGGAAGAATAAGCACAAAAAGCAAACAGATTTATCCACAGCTGTTCCAAAGGAGTGATATTCAACAGAACAAAGTCCAGCCGCTAGGCGGAGCCAGCACAAAAAACAATACCGGCATCCCGGTTCCTCGGATGATCAAGAGCCAAACTCTAAAAAATAAAAAATAAAAAAATAAAAAAAAATACACCATAACTTACTCAGCCCGTCAACTTTATAAAAGACGTCATTTATGTGAGCATGTAGATATTTTGCGGTCATCCAAAGTGTCCATTCTCGATCTGGCCGGAAACTTCAGTGTAAAAAAAAGATCTTCTGTCAATACAAAAGTTTCTTAGAGTCATGCCACAAAACAAACTCCAGCCGCTAGGCGGAGCCAGCGCAAAAAGAAACAAAAATGGCACCCAGCTTCCTCAGATAATAGAGTTCCTGAATCGCGAGTCAGTCTACTAATATAAGAAACATCAAATGGCTCACTCACTCCAATGTATTTATAAAAGAGAGTGCCTGTTTTGGACATGTAAATATTTTGCGACCATTCTTCGTTTCTATTCTCAGTTTGGCCAGGAACATCACTGCAAAAGTGATCTTCTGCTGGTGTAAGAGTTTCTTACATTCCTTGAACCGATCGCATTTCTCTCTTGTCGAATTCACAAAGTCCGGAACAAGAAAATATTATGGTTCTTCCAAGAAAGTTTTCCTTTGCTCCTCGCCTGGCGCAACACCAGATCTTTATCGGATGATCTCAGAAATTTGGCCAAAATCGTTTGGGCCTGTCTCCCTCAGCAGATCTGCGAGCCGGGACTCTGTGAGCTCGCTCGATTTCCAGCTTGTGGCCTGTTATGTCGAGCAGACTCGGGAAGAGCTCGTCCAGGAATTTCACCATATCTCTGCCCTCTTCATGCTCAGGAATTCCAACAATTCGTATGTTATTCCTTCGGCTCATATTTTCAAAATATTCCAGTTTTTCCGAAATTAATTCCAAATTTGTTTTGGACGCGGGTGGATTAGCGGATAATTCCCTTTCCGATGACTCAAGATAATCGATTCATTTTTCAACTTCTGTCACTCTTGTAAACAACTCAGAGAATTTTGTTTCTATTGCCATAATCGATCGACTTATTACAGTGAGATCTTCCAAGTCAGCAACAACTTTCGTCAACATCACCGTCAACTGACGCTGAATTTCATCTACCGACGTGCCGTCCAAATCGAGTCCCCGTCTCGCAGTCCCGTCAGAGGCCTCAGCTTGAACACAAGTGTATTTTAATGTCTCCAGAGTCTGAGGATTTTGACTTCTTTGCCATGTTTACCTCAAAGAGCAAGTATGTAATTGGGTGTATCGAATCTCACCAGATTATAACAAGAAAATAATTAAAAAACTAGCAAAGTTCACAGAGCTCGTGTCTCACACGTCTGCTTCTCGCATGGCGTCCACGGAAAACCGAAAATGTAATATTCAAAAAGTAGCAATAATATCCATAATAACAAATGGTTGTATTATGATAATTATGATTATTATCATCTGCAAGCAATTTCATGTTGTGATTCAGCCATAGCAGCCTTGTGCCTAAGGTAATCTGATTTGTTTTCATTAATGTTTTCATTAATACTGTGAAGCAGTGTTGTGTATATATATATATATATATATATATATATATATATATATATATATATATATATATTTTTTTTTTTTTGTTAAAAATCAATTATTATATTTTTTTTGTTTGGTTAAAGATGCATGTATTAATCATAACATTTAATTAAAACATTTAACAGGGAATTCAGAAAAATGTAAACAGAAAACACAGAATTTGTATCTTTAAGCAGAGTCGGAGCCAGGATAACTTTCCCGATGGGGCATTTGAAATTTCAAACAGGACATAGATTTGCCACTTTACCATAAGATTTAACGTTGCTGATAATTAAGTTTCACCCCCAAAAACATTTTTGTTTAATAAATGTCTAATCAAATGATCCTCTGGAGAGCACACTCCCAAAACTTGCCTATATTTCAGATTTACACATTTCATTTTCATAACCAAATTCCATGAAATTTAATTGAGTGATCTTAAACAAAATTAAATGAATAAAACCTCAATATATATATATGAATTGTATTAATTAAATTTTTATAAAACTTATTCAGTTCAATTTGATGAAATTTTGTTATGAATTCTGTTTGTTTGAATGAATTAAATTATATCCATTTATCAACCTAAATAATGTTTAAGACAGCTTCACTTATAGCCATTAACAAAACACAGCAAAAGGTAGTAAACCGCTGGACTCACAATTAGAACAACTGAGCGCACCAAGTGCTGGTGATAAAACTTTTGTCTTGAGGACTGCATCTCACCACTTATGCTTGCACTTTTTAGTTACATCAATTACATCATTCATTCATCCTTATCCTAGGTAAAATCCTTTTCTTAAATCCATTTCCTTCTTTTAGCATTTGAGCCTCTGAGCACTGACTGAATTACATAGCAGGAAAAAAAAATCTAATTAAGAAGTGAGCAGTTAGTTGGCCAGACAGCGTAACTCCTGTCCCCACCTTCCACCTGAAATGTTCAATTACTCTCTACAAATACTTTAAGGATTAATTTGCTATATTTGTTAAAATATTTTACAATTTAGGTGAATATTTAGGCTTGCAAAAAAAAGTAAAACAAATTTAAAAGATAATAACTAAATGATAAAAACTGGTTCAAATACAACATTTTGACAGAGGGGGCACAGTGGTCTGACTGAGGGGGCACTGCCCCCTGGTGCCCCCCAGTGGCACCGACCCTGTCTGTAAGACCTTATACTGTTCTTTTAATCAAGTCTTTTTCTATGTAATCTGTGGTTTTTATTTGTTGCCTTAGTATCGATTTAGTATCGATACCGAGGTACCAGGGCTGGTATTGTACCGAAGCCAAAATGTTGGTATCAGAGCAACCCTAGTCTGGAGTACTTTTAGTTTGCACTTATGTGGATTTAGGGGTTTCAAAATGTTGTTACACATTAACTTGCATTGTATAGACCTACACAGAGCTGAGAAATTCTTCTAAAAATATTCACTTGTGTTCAGCAGAAGAAAGAAAATTATACACATCTGGGATGGCATGACGGTGAGTAAATGATAAGATAGTTTTCATTTTTGGAGGAACTGTTCCTTTAATTGAAATCTAAAAAAATGCTTAAATGTTTCTATAAGTGTTAAGTGGGGCTTTAGGGTGTAGAAAATCTAATTAGCTTAAGGGTAAGATCAAATGTTCTGATGTCATTTGCTCACCCTCATGTTGCTCTTTTTTCCATACAGTGAAAATAATTGGAGCCTGAGTTTGTCAGCCATCACACTTAAAAATAAAATAAAATAAAAAATGACAGAATTTTCACTTTTGCATGAAATATCCTTTAATATAAAAACAACAGAAGTCAAGGGAAAGTTCCTACCATTATATAAAAACAAACACGTGTGCTTGCGCTTCTAGCCCTGTATGCTTTTAACCTTACCTGTCAATGACTTTATCAGCACACATATTAGAGAGTCATCTTAGGTAATATTACACCAGCTAGATGTGTGCTTATTAGTCCCACAACACACACACACACACACACACACTTGCATGCTCTTCAGACCATAGGGACTGAGATCCTTATCTATTTCCTGCACATTGGGAGTGTAGGCGTCATGAATTGTATATATACAAAATATCTGTGACCCGATACCACCAAAAGTATCTTGTATCCGCAAAAACTGAGTCCAAGTCTCCACTAAATCTCTTCCGTACTCTGAGAAGTTACTCCCAAAACAAAATAACATTTTAATCTCTTTCTTCACTCTAACTTAAGTGCCTGTGAACTTTCTTCACTTTCACGCTTCTCTGAAACTTTAAAATTCACTTTGTTCTGCATAATCCTCCATCAAGAATAGATGACAGATAAAGACCAGCGGAAGACCTCTCGGTTCAGGGGTGAGCAAGTCGTCTCTGAAGAAACAGAGCGGGAAGTTCAGAGACATTGTGCAACTTCATCTGATAATGGGCTCTAATCTGTGTATTATTCTGGGCTGCAAGGCTTTTGTTCTGCTTTTGTTTCACAGTTATTATGTTGTCTGTAAGGTTCTAATCTCACCTTATGTCTGTGTAATTGAAATAACCCTTCCCCTGAAAATCCACTTGATGTGTCTATAAAGAGAGATGAGAGAGATAGAGTGTCAGAGAGAATGTAAGCTGAGATGTTTTCACATTATGAATGAGTTCTCTTGATGGTCTATATCTCTGAGGCCACAGACTGTCACACTCTCTTGTAGGTCAGGAATATTGTCTTCCTCTTGGTGGAAGTATTTCTGCACCAACTCTTTTCATGCTTTGCCAGTGCACTTAATCCATCAGCCAAGGTTTTGTACCATGTTGTGTACCTTGAGAAGAGGATTGTGGGAACTGTATCCCCCCCTCTCCTTGTTTTTCAGGCTCCAGATCATATATGAGAATGGTTGAGGGTAAATAGTGTCTGATACTGTAGTCTGTAGCCTGCGGTCCAGACCCAAGGGAGCACAACAATCACGCTATTGTCCAGCATCTGTCCGGTTGAAAGTTGCTACCTGGTACTATCAACTAGAGGAGAGGATGTGGAATAGGTATTTCATCAATGGTTGCTTTGTGAGGGGCCTTGTTGTCTCCACCCCCCTCCCCATCAGGTCAATAGAGAGAAAGTGCAAAGCATTCTATTCAAAGATCCAGCCAATTAATCACACTCCCAGATTATCAAATGATTGCACACCCAAAGGATTCCACCTGAGCAAAGGCGTCTTTACACAGTCGATTAAGGCTGCACTAAGTGGCCTCCAAATTCTGTGTGAAGATGCAATGCCATGTAAAAGCCATACTAAAATACTTTATGTCAGAAAGGACATGGCGCATCAGAGCCAGACTAAACATTCTCGTCACGATAACCAGCACGTGCATTGTTTCCTGTCAGCTTACTCGGCCAACAATCAGTAGCCAACACTAATAGCCTAATAGTTTTGTTTTGAGAAGATATGTAGCAATAGGGGAAACAACTGGTCCAACCTAGAGGTTAAAGGGTTCCTTTAATCACAGTAGATTGGTTTAAGAGATTAGATTATGACAGATTTATGGTTCTTTATGGTGCTGCTGCAACAGAGAAACATGCAGTGTTAAAAGACATAAGAATGAGGTGATGACTAAAGAACACAACAACATGAATGGGAGTGAATCCTGAGTCTATATATATATATATATATTAGACTCAGGACTCAGAAGGGGCCTAATTGCTGTGTATGAATTACAAATATATATATATATATATATATATATATATATATATATATATATATATATATATATATATATATATATATATATATATATATTTGTAATTCATACATTCTTTAAAGTGTTTATTCTATTCTGAACCATTTTCAAAAGAACACTATCAGTTTTACATAAACTCACAAATGTACTGAATGTTTTTAGACTTCATGTTATTTTATTTTTTTGTCTTTTAAATAATTAAACTATTTTATATTTATATTTTATAATTATATATTTTCACATTTAAACATTAATGGCATTATGTGCTGTTGTTGTTGTTGTTGTTGTTGTTGTTAAATCATTATGTAATTTATTAAAGGTGCACTTATTATTTACACATTAAAATGTTACTATTTTTTCCTCATTAAAAAAAAAAAAAACGTTATACTGCCAAAGAAATCAAAAGTCATTTTGAAACATATGTATTAAATCATAAGCTCTCACATGAGATGAAGAAAAATTTGTTTTATTCTGCATGGAGCGAGTCTCCTCAGGGGGCTGCCATATTAGAATCACATGACCAGCTGAATTCTATTAAGTTAATCTCAGTAACCGCCCTGTTGTTTGACTTTTAAGACTTGGAATTCATTAACCATGGCTAACTATGAGTATTGAATATCTGCAATTGCATTTGTAACTGAAAACTATTGTTTTTTTATTTATTTTTTAATGATGCTGCATCCAGGCTTCTAGGTGTCAGTGTAAGTTCAAGATTACATATTCAAAAAAACCAAAACAAAATAAAAACAATTACTCAGTGCACCTTTAAACTTGAAGTCTGACTGCTATGTAATTTAAGTCACATTGTTTTACTACATTGCAGAAGGGGCCTAATTGCTGTGTAAATGCATTTGTGCCACCTATATGTGCAGCATTAAACAGTGATAGATAGATAGAACTGCACTAGTTAGAATGAAGGGTGGAAAGAACAAACTTTTGGGTACTATAAATCTGATATTTTTTATCATTTCTATGGCCTCATGAATGAAGTATGTACAGTATTTTATTAGCATCAGGTAGTTGACATTTTACCTCTGAGATTTTAGTTTAATGTAGTCATAAATCTTAGAGCATGGCAGGTCTTGTGTCTAGCTAATTTCCCTTCTATGTCTTTGAGAGTGTTGTAAATTTTAAATTATTATTATTATTTTATTTATTTATTTTTTACCTTTGAAGTTATAATCTTACTTTATGCCAAAAAAAGAACCTAATTACTCTGACAAAGTTCCCGAGAGGAAAGAAAGACCTGTAAATACCCTTCTAAAAATGTTCAGAAACACGGAGGATAGAGCCGTCTCTCTCTATGCAAGCAGTGTCTCACCATCCTGTACTGCCTCATACGGGATCTTGTTATGAGTCTAATTTGAAGGCAAATATTAATTACTTATATCTCCTTTTATGATCCCTGCATTTTATTTAGAATCTGTTCATTATTTAATTATCTCATTTTTAACTGGCACATTTTCTAAGTAGTCTGTTTTTTTTTTTGTTTTTTTTACGTCACTAAACCTTGCAGAATATGCTTAGATGTCATCTACTGACAATGCAGATCTTTATGATAAAGTTTAACTGTTTGATGCACTTTTAGTGCAAGGTAAAACATGCTACATATTCCTTCATGATTGAATTAGCTATGCAAGTGTGTATGTGTGATGGCTGAAACAGCTGGATGGCTCCACTGGCTCTCACTTTCTGAGCTGAGACGTAGCAGCTCCCGGCATGCTGATCATCCTCCCTATTGTTTCCTGAGTGGCTTATTAAATTACTCGACCTCCCTCGTATAGTAGGAGCTGTCACTGTGCTGCTCTGCTCCGCTCTCCTGCAGGGCTCTCTCTCTCTTTCTTTCCATCCATCTCGCTCGTTCTCTCTTAGGCTGTGCCTCTCTGTGGCCGATAACAGGAGCTTGTATCTGGGCATTAATCCTTCTACTCTCTTGGGTGAGATTAATACTCTCTTTGTGTAATGATGACCTCATAGAGGGATGGAGTAAAGGAAGGAGTGAAGGAGGACCTCTGCGTGAGGACAGTAGAGAGGACCTGTGGCTACACACCAGCCAGGTGTGTGTAAATTACAACTTGGTCTAGTTATAGCGTTAATGGGCTGTTTACGCTACACACTAGTAATTTTGCGTGCATTGTACAATGTTTACCAATCCACTGTATGTTGAGAGGTGGAAGAGGTTTAACTAGCCTGTTGTCATTATAATAACTATTAATGCAAGCCAGGTTTCAATACAAAAAATAGCAAATTAAATACAAAATAAATAAAATAAATGTATTTTCCCAGTTAGTTGTATTCATATTTATTTACTGTATTATATTCCATTAATTTAAGTTTAATTTCCTCAATATTTATGATATACTGTACATAAAATATACTATTAAACATTTTAATATACTATTATATTGTTAAGTATGTATACTTTGCATTGCACCTCATTTATGAAACACAAGCAGAATGAGTTTTTGTGTATGTTGTAAATCGTTTGTAAATTCTGACGGTGAAGGGAAAAGACTCTAAATGTAATCTTTTTTTTTGGTTTGAAAATTTATTTATTTATTTGTTTATTTTTAGTTCAAACAGTACATTCAATCAACATAATTATGTAAATAAAGAGCAATGTCCACACTTCACATATTCTTTGCCACAAACTAGATTTGAGCAGTGCCCAAATAGGAAATAGCCTGCAGTAATAGCCTGAAATATATAATATGGCAAGAACTGAGAAATGTGTCACACTGATTCTTGAGATAAGGGACAAAACAGGTTTTAAATCGTATTATTTATTTATTAATTTTGTATTTTTTTTATACAAAATTAATTTGAAATGGTTATATTTGTAGACAAAGGTCTCAGCTAACGAACCATGTAAGGGAACAGGTTTTTATTAAAATATATATATATATATATATATATATATATATATATATATATATATATATATATATATATATATATATATTTTTTTTTTTTTTTTTTTTTTTCTGAAAATTGACATTTATTCACTTCATAACTTACATCTTACTGTGATTTGTGTCAACTCTGTAGACACACTAAATACCATGCTATTTTAATTTGATCCATCCACCAAGAGAGTAAAGTCTTTAATCATCTAATAATAGTGTTCAGTAAAGGAGTTAAGTGATAACATACATTCTATATAGAGAGAGAGACATATATATAAAAACAATATGCAGTATATATATATATATATATATATATAATATGTTTGTTTTTTTTTTTTTTTGTTTCAACACTGTTCTGAAAATTGACAAAATTTAATATTTTTTACATCTTAACTATGTGTTGTACTCTGGAGCCATTTATTTATTTTAAAAAAAAATTTGTAGCTGTCTGTATAACCTAAACTAAAATGCCAAAATTATTCCACAATTCTTAACAGAAATTATCATAATGGGAATGACAGAGTTGATATATATATATATATATATATATATATACAGCTTACCAGACCATGTGTCCTACTGTTGCATCAAACATGAGCAGGAAATGGGAAAAGGGTACTCAGCGTTATAGCGGACCATGACATATTCACAGGATTATAATTCAGGATTCTAAGCAAATCTGATGGAGTTGACGCAAAATGAAGACAACTTTGAAAGGCAGTTTTTTTTCTTTTTTTTTTATGGAAAATATTAATTTGTCGCATTTTTAAACACTTTGTTTTTCAGTTTAACATTGTGACCTCTTGCTGAGGACAAGTTACATGTGCTTCCAAGTGCAGGCATTTATTTTATTTTATTTTATTTAGTTCTATATCTAATGATATTATTTTCAAATTTCCTTTAGATTTAGCTTTTTCAGTATTTTTATTATTATGAATTTCTTGATTTTTAACATAAAGAGGACTTTTTTTTATGTAGGACATGTTTTGCCCCTTATCTCAAGAATCAGTGGTCTATTGTAGAAGAGAAATTAATTATATTAATTAATTGGTTAATTATTGTTAATAATATAATGCAATATAATATATAATGTAATATAATATTAATTTAATGTTATTTATATTTTACAGCCTAGATCAGTGTTTGCCAAACATTTGCTAATTATTTAGCCTTTTCAGGTTTACTCTATATATCTACCCCAGCGGGGACTTTTGTCTTATTGTGTTCAGATGCAATAAATAAAATGACAGCATTAGGAATAACATAAGAGTGTGTAATTGACAGATTTTTTCCATCTTTATCTGGTTCCAAATCTTTAATAGATTCAAATGTTTCTGACCTTCTAAGATATTCTTCAGGGATTCTATAAATTTTTCTGAAGATTCTCATAGTTTTCAGGTGGTGTATCACTGTTCCATCTGGAATTGCCAAGATATTTCACTAATGATACTAAACTGAGATAGATAAAGTTAATAGTGATGGACATCCTACTGCTGGCATGAACTGGTAATTTTTTATTTTTTATTTTATTTAATTTTTTACATGCAAGCTTAATTTTTCTTGAATTCTTGGACTGTTTGATTCAGGAAAAAAATAAATAAATAAAATATGCAAAGACAGAAAGACCCTGCGGCGACAGTAAATTCCTTACTTTTTGCCACCACTATGTTTGCTTAAGCAAAATTTTGTGATTTGAATGAACTTTTTTTTTTTTAAACCTTTTTTGCTGCCCCACATCATTGTAAAAGCTTTTTTGCATGTAGCGAGCCTCAATGCACATGACTTTACAGAAAGTACTTTGCTAAATCTTGTCCTAAGAACAAATTGTGCAACCAGCGTATATACACAGTCACTTGCGAACCAACTTCTGTAGTAGTTACAAAGCCCCTTGTGTGAACTTTACGTCCCAATTTAAGTAAGACTTTACAAACGGCTGTTGCAACCCAACCCAAGAGAATGGGAGGAGGGCTACACTTTGGCAAGTAGACATGACACTGTTTGAGCTTAGATTGTATGACACTATAAAAGAGACAACATTTTTTTTTCTTCTCCCTGTCTCTGTCTATAGCCATTTCTCTCTCTTTCTCCCTCCTTTACTCCCTCCCTGGCTGCCTGCTGTTGCTGCTCTGCGCCATATGGAGCTTTACTGGAACTCATCTTAAAAGATTCACCAGATGAATCTCTCTCCCTCTCTCTCTCTCTCTCTCTCTCTCTCTCTCTCTCTCTCTCTCTCTCTCTTTCTCAGATGATGGCTTTCTCATTGAACAGATTGGCTGATGTGTCAGAGATGACTGGGTTATGCCACTGCTAAATGAGAGGAGGGAAGGAGAGAGGAGTTTCCAAAAGCTCAGTGCTGCTCCCAGGGCAAAAGTTCTGTTTCATTGCTCTCACTGTGTCAGACATACAATGAGCAGTGTGTGTGTGTGTGTGTGTGTGTGTGTGTGTGTGTGTGTGTGAGTGTGTGTGTTTGTGTGTATGTGTTATTTTAATGCAAGTATGTATGTATGCTGTAGAATATATTTGCTCTGAATCATTCTTTTTTTTAATTTATTTATTTATTTTTTATCCCCTTTTCTCCCAGTTTGGAATACCCAATTCCCACTACTTAGTAGGTCCTCGTGGTGGCGTGGTTACTCACCTCAATCCGGGTGGCAGAGTACAAGTCTCAGTTGCCTCCGCTTCTGAGATAGTCAATCCGCGCATTTTATCACGTGGCTCGCTGTGGATGATACCGCATCTTCACAGCATGTGGAGGCTCATGCTACTCTCAGTGACCCACGCACAACTTACCACACGCCCCATTGAGAGCAAGAACCCCTAATCGCGACCATGAGGAGGTTACCCCATGTGACTCTACCCTCCCTAGCAACCGGGCCAATTTGGTTGCTTAGGAGACCTGGCTGGAGTCACTCAGCATGCCCTGGATTCTAACTCGCGACTCCAGGGGTGGTAGTCAGCGTCAATACTCGCTGAGCTACCCAGGCCCCCACTCTGAATCATTCTTTATATATATATATATATATATATATATATATATATATATATATATATATATATATTTTTTTTTTTTTTTTTTTATCAAATGACGGACAAAAATTTAAATTTCCTGTCAATCTTTTAAAATTATGTGAATTATGGATTTTTGCACACAACCTCTTCAAAATCTCATGAACCCCCATTTGAGAAACCTTTAGTTATATGGAATACAAGTGCATTCAGAGTGAACATGGATCAATTCTGCATTTAAAAGTAGAAAGTTGAAGCTTTTAAATTATATTAAAATAAATGTATAGACTTTAAAATAAAATGTCAAAATGGCATTATTTTTCATTATATATGTTTACTGTAATAATCACATGTGTAGGCATGCATATTTGTGTGTGTGTTTCACTCTTTCCTTGACTGTGTATCCGGTACTCTAGTGTGATGGTGTGAACAGTTAACAGGGCTCGGCTTCTGTGTACAGTGTAGCTGCAGCTGAAGGAAGCGCAGTCACTAGGTAGCTTTACAGTGTGTGTGAATGGATCAGTCCTGTCTTCATTTGAATTAGCCATCAGTGGCAGGCCATTTCTTTGTGTTTTGGGCAGCTGCCATCAGAGACTCACCCTCTAACCTCTCTAAAACCCACTGACCGCCATTAACACACACACACAACTCAGTCTCCGCCATCTGGAAACAACTGGGCCCCACTTGGAACACCCGACACAGATTAAGAGAAACGGGGCCAATTTATTAGAGGCCTGGCCCGCTGGCTCAGGTTTCAGCTAACACTCAACACTGCTGTCCTATTTTCACACGATCACATACTGATACCAACAGTTCTGCTGCCATACTGCCTGTTTAGACATGTCCTACACAGACACACTCACATTTACTTTATTCTGTTAGATTACCCCAGGTGCTAAACTCACATGATTTATGTCTGTCAAGTGAAACAAATAAATAAATATATATAAAAAATATAAAAATACATAGCGGATTTCAAACCATCAAACTAAATGCTAACTAATGGCAACCAATGTTATTGCAAAGTAAATCTTATACTGAGCTACCTGCTCAGCCTGTGTTTTGTAAGAGTGAAATGTCTTCAGCTATTCTAAAGGCTTGAGGCTAAATTACACAGGTTTTATTGAGATTGTAATGTTCAGATGTGTTGTTGAAACAGTTTTTCTTGTAGATCTGTGTGTTTAAATGTGTCTGCGGTGGTCTGACTGAAGGCTGTTCAAAATTAGAGCTGCTAATAGCTAAGTTTAGAGAATGGGCTTCTCTGATTTGGAGCCAGGTGGCATCCTGTTGACCGTGTCAGCTACAACTTACAGCCAATCACAGGGAGGCTGCATAAATCACCCGACAGAGAAAGAGAAGGAGACACATATGGGGGAGAAGGTAAACACTTCCAGCTGAAAGCATTTGGGTGCGATTTGCTGAGAGGAATGATGTCGTTTATATTGGATGATCAGCAATGTTAAACAGACTGGCACTCTATTTCATTTTCTCTCCCTCTCGCACTCATCCTTCTTCATTCTTCTCTCTTTTTCCTCCCACACACAGACTAACCTCCTAAACATGCTTTCATCCTTGGTTTTTCTGCTCTCTATCTCTTTCTCAGAGAGATGGTCCTGAACCCCTTGTCATGGCTGCTGTACATTTGCCGTGTTTGACACAGCACGCTCTGGCATAGTGACACAGGGAGCCGCACTGTGATGCGCCTTTGAATGTGTCTGAAAGCCCAGAGTGACAACCATTTGAACTGAAACATTTTAATGATGCCTCCATAATTTTAGTCAGAGGCAGTGGCAAAAAAGAGAGAGAAAGAAAAAAAGTTTGTGCTCTGCTCCGACGCTCAGGAGTTACGGCAAATCCTGCTTTGATGCCGCCAGTCCACCGCATATTATCTCTGACCGTTCTTCAGTGAGCAGAGCTTTCATTCTGGCTGACTGGAAATGAAGTCTCAGGCTACTTTTCTTTGGGCCGATCCCCTCCATACCGCCACAGTTCCGGTGATTATGTTGCGCCTATGAGCGGCCACTCGGCTGCAGCGTTGTCCAGAAGTTTCAATTTCACACCATGATCCAACCCCCCCTACTTACCTTGATAAGTTTCCCTTTTTCTCACATCGATAGCTCCTCTGTTTCCAATTTTACCAGCCCTCACTATCAATGTCTGGGTGTTCTGCTGGGTGAAAAACACTCTTGTGCTCTTTCTCTCTCTCGCGCGCGCTTTCTCGCCCTCTATCTTTCACACCCTTTCTTTCTGTTTCTTTCCAACTTTTCTGTGAGAGTCGTCTGATGAGCTCAAGCTGTTGAGTCTGTCTCTTAACAGATCTCAGATTATTAGCATGCTTCCACTGTTAAACCACTCTGCTGATGATAACTACTAACTGTACACACACTAATACACCCCTTTACCAAAATACATTTCCCTTTCCTGCTATGTTAGGGTAACGCTAGGGTAACATCCCTGTACCCTGTCTTTAAGTCTTGGTGAATGAGGTCCACTAAACTGGATTGATTTTTAGAAGCCATTTTAAACAATCTGAGGTGTGTTTCCCATACAATGACATAACTCACTGCCTAACCACAATACTGCGATACATCATTGGAGAAATTAACTAGCTAGCCATGATTGTTTACCGAAACTCTAGTAACTATGTCACACATACATGTTCAAATCACGTTGGTTAGAGCTGTTGTAAATGACGTTACGCAGGGGGTGGAGTAATAACTTCTGCAATATTAAATTATAAAAACTCATTTACACGTACACCAGAAAGCCATTTATTGTGAGAAAGCTGCTGAAGACAGGAAAGCTGCATTCACTGTGTTATGCGACAGATACATTGCGCTCAGTAATTGGGTTTCCCTCTACATCAGACTTCGGGGATCCCACGACACACTTGAGCCTTGAGCACATACGCACATGCATACTCTTCAAAAGCGTATAAATGCCACCAATCTCGAGTTTTTCTGATAGAAATAAACATTAAGATTTTTTTATCTTCTTTGAATTTTTAAAAATGTATGCATCATATGGTTATTTGCATAAACATTTATCTTTTTACCAGACACTTTCTGGCTATAGCAACTCACAAGTTTGTTGCGTAGGTGGCAAACACCAAGATGCATTAACTTACTTGAATGCTACAGCTTCATGCATTGTGTGAATGTATGACATTAGCAGCGGCATTTCTTTTTATATATATATATATATATATATATATATATATATATATATATATATATATATATATATATATATATATATATATATATATTTAAAGATTATAAGTTGCACTTTTATTCAGCCACCAAAGCGAACAAAACCATCCAATGCTTTGATAGAATACCTTCACATTCCAGCTCAGCTAAACCTGTTTTCACACTTGAACTTTTCCATTAAATTCTTCTGCAATTTGTGAATGCATGTACAGTATGTGTGTTAGAGAAAGGGACAAAGAGAAATATTTTCTTTTGCTTCTGAGGTCAAGCTAGCACTGAACACGTATAATTTTGTCCCGTTCGACACAGCACAATTACTCAGCAGAAGAGTCTCAGAAAGAGAGGGGTGTTGTTTAGTCAGGTAATCCTTTGCTATAGGAAAATGGGTCACTTCCATTCTAAACCTGATTCATTCTCTCTCTCAGTGTCTCCTGTTCTTTTCTCTCTTAATTCCACACTCCTTTCATCTTGCCGATTCAAATAGTCATAGGAAAGATTAACGGCAGGAGGGAAAAGCTGCTTTTTTGATGATGGCATTTGCGGGATAAACAAAAGATTTCGACAGCAGCTAACACTAAACTTATCCTTCCTTTGATCCCAATTTACAGAACTCCCTTCCTTCATTTCTCTCTCTTTCAGTCTTGTTTTCTTTCATTCAGAACTCTTAACTTTATATTAGCTACAGTTGTGCTGCTCTGGCTTGTGTTACTTCTGTTCTTGAGCTTTCATATCGTACAAGCTGGCAAAACATAACCCTTAAAACCTCCCACCAGCCAAAAAAGAAGAGAGATGGCTGGAAGAAATTCTCATAAATGTGGAAATGCCCAGCTGATGTTTCCAAGCTGTTGAGAATGATGGGAGTTCTGGCAGTGTTACGGAAGAGGGCTATATCTTCCCAGTTTATACTTCAGTTGCTTTTTAACCTTTTGAATGAACTCATCTTCAAGTTTGCTCAGCCAGTAATTTAGCTGGCGTTCTCACTGAACATTTGTCTCATTGACGTTCTTTTTTCCTGGCTGTTGCGATTAGGATTTTAATGGAATAGTTAAAAAAAAAAAAAAAAAAAAAAGTCATCATTTAGTGTTTTTGTTTTTGTTCCAAACACTTAGTTTTTTTTTTTTTTCTTACATTCTTTCAACAAAAGAATATGTTTGGCAGAATCGCCATTCATTCATTATTATTTTTTTTATTTATTTATTTTTTATTTTATTTTTTTTATTTATAAAATGGAAGTGGATAGTGATTGAGGCTATCATTCTGAATAACATCATCCCTCTGTACATTTAGACAGAAGAAAGTGACCTGTTCAAATTAACAGCAAACTTCCACACACAATGTCACCTGCAGAGCAACACTGGGTAAACACTGCCCCAGGTACCAGGGGCCTTGTGTTTGACATACACACACACACACACACAGACATGCACACGGACAGACACACAGGGCAACACAGGCACTTGCTGAGGTCTTTTATGAAGCCCAGAAGGACATACGTAAACGTACGTGCACACATATGCACATGTGAAAACAGTGTATTTTCATCTTTGGATGTTGCAGGTTAAAGCCAAAATACCCCTGTGGAGCCAAGTGTTACTTTTCCGCTTGACTTGATTCCTGCATCCGCTCTCACGGACCTTGCAAGCACACACACACACACATATCCCAGGGACCCACATACACAAAACACACAGCTCTTTCAACACAGAGTGACTCATTCTACAAACACACACCAAGACACATATACACCCTGACTGGAGCTGTTTCTGGTGGGTTTCACAATCTGGTAGGTGTTTTAAAGAGTGTGTTTTGTAGAGGAAGCTGTGGAATGTTGTGCTGTGTTTATTTTAATAGTGAGACAGATTAGGGAAAATGAACGGAGAAAGAGAGACAGCATTTTTGTATGCACATCAACTGCAGCTGTTGTTGCCGGCTGAGACGGCTGATATATATTTTTATACAAAACAGGCCAGTGACAGTTGCGGATTTTCAAGTTCATCTGGTCGTCTCTGATTTGCATCCCCTTTGGCTGTCTGAGGGACTCTGTTCCCATAAAGCAGACAATTTCGGAATTCATCTGTGCTGTGAACCATCATTAACACTGTTTATCATAAATAAATGTTGGACCGCAATAACCTCACAGTGTCCAACACTCGTTCAACATATGAGGGGAAAATGTATAGATGTAAATATTATGAGATACTGCTTATCTGATTTATTAAGAGACATGGTTTATGATAGCCATATTTCTTCTACTCATAAACAAACCCTGCCCTGTCAAATTCACACATGCGCACACACGCTCAGACATGCATGCAAATACTTCTGTAGCATTTACCATTTTTCTGCAGTCTTCAACCCAAATAATGAAGTCTTGTTTATTTATTCGAAATTGTATTTTGATTCCTGATTGTTTTTTTTTTTTTTTTTTTTTTTTTTTTAATAATGCTGCCTGATTTGTGCAAAACAAGGTCATGCTCTGTCCAATGGAGTATGTCACACTAATACTGTATTAATAATTTAATATCTTCACTCTCTCTGACTGCAAACTTTTTTATTTATTTATTTATTTATTTATTTATTTATTTTTATTTTTATTTTTTTCAGACTCCCATGTCAATACAGTGCTCAAATTACCTCAAAAGTCCTCCTGTATGAACCTACTGCCATATTAGTGATGTCAGTGGTTTTTATTTATTTATTTATTTTATTATTTTATTTATTTTTTTATTTAAGGCTTGGCGCTAGTCATTGAACCGCAACGATTTTTAATTAAGAATTTAATTACAAATAATGCAGTTGATCAGCCACTCTTAATTAATTTATGAAGATAGAGAAAAATCAGATAATTATGGCACACATATTCTTCACAGACAAAAGCGCCTTTTGTAAAGGTGGCTGAAAAAAAAGAAAAAGAAAAGATTAAAATATATATATATATATATATATATATATATATATATATATATATATATATATATACACACACTGTGTAATTATTGTAATTATTGAAATTAATCATTGAAGCTAAACAATGCTTCTGCATTGATAGAATGAACACAGTTTTTTTCAGTTTTGATTCTGTTTGTATTTCATTATTTTAATATAATTTAACTGCAATAAACTACAATTCACTCTAACTGATAATAACTCTATTATTGCATCTTTGAAAGTTAATTAAATCTCTGAAAGTTCAGACAATTCTCTGAAAGTTTGCTGGTCATGATGGTGGTAAAAAGATAAATGGTGAATAAAGACTGTAACTCCTGGTAACAATGTAAATCACATTTCAGTGAGAGCAGCATATGGGTGCTGTGTGTGTGTGTGTGTGTGTGTGTGTGTGTGTGTGTGTGTGTGTGTGTGTTTGTATGTGTGGCCATCTGCTCCTATTTATGAGTGCAATGCCTATTCCTCATTGATGAGAGATCAAAGTTGGCAACGCCCCTTTTCAGTACAACCAATAAAAGCGCTGATCTGTGGCGGAAGCACCTCACAATGCACTCTGCCATTTCAGTCAGCAACAGAACGCTTGCACACTCTCAAATTCACCTTCACACTTAAGAGACATTTTGATTAAGAGACATTTATCTACCCTTTTCTTTCTCTCTCATTAATGTCAAACCAGGAAATAACCCATAACCATCTTCACCTAGTAAAACATCCCATCCTGATCCCTCTGTCTCCAGATCTCTGAAACTTCCTTATAGGGAAGCTTTTTAAAATCATCCAAAAATGAAGAGAGCCTCCTCCAAGAGAGAGAGCGGAAGAAAGGGTTAGGGTGAAAAAAAAATATGTTTGAGCATGAACAGCAAAGCATGCACATTGGGAGAGCTCCAAAAGAGGGCCAGCCAAGAAAGAAATTAAAGTACAGTGATTATCAGGACCCAAAATTAAAAGCAGAAGGTTTTGGACTAATAAACATTTGAAACGCACCACAGGGCCCCCGTCATCATTTATTACTCCACTATCTCCCATTAATGTGCTTTTTTTTTTTTCTCACCGTTTCTTCATTTTTCTTCATCGATTCCCAGGATGTTTTAGGTAGATTTTATTAATTCTTGCTGGCAGGGTTTAATGAAAGGTTGCTGGCTATTTTTTCCTCTTCCTCTCTCAATCCCTTCCGCTTTGGATGTTCTGATCTGATGTTTTCTTATGGCCTCTTAATGACTGTATTGTAGTTATCAGTAACTCTTGACGTATCACAGACCAACACAGAGTGGTCATCAATTAACCAACACCCCCACAGTGTCCCGTCCTGACCTCTCAGTGCTGCTCTTAAGCTTATCAGCTCCCTAATCAAGCTCGCCCCTCCTCGATTACACACACACTAACATACTGTACTTGTACACTTAAACACACATTTGTTTCACTCGTAGGGAATTTCCATTGACTTCTATTGTTTTTATATTGAGTTTATGATATTTTTTGTCCCATAACCATACCCTCACAGACACCTTTTTGCATTTTACATTTTCATTAAGACTTTATTTAGCTTTTTTTTTTTTTTTTTTTTTTTTCACAAGCATTCGTCTTGGGGATATTTGGTCCCCACAATGAAGGCTCTATTAAGTCAAAATCTCCAGGAAGGGCTCTGCTCAATTACACACAAAAAGAAGGGAAAAGGGAGTAACTCTCATGCTGACTAACGAAAGGAGACACACTCATGCTGTCTCACGACAGTCCAGAAGGTGTAGAGGGATTTGTGAATCCTGGGAAGATTAAGTGTGCAGTTTAGGTGGCCCCTAGTTTACAAATTTTTTTTTAAATTCTCTCTCTACCTCCCTCCCCTTTTCCATCCCTCTGTTCCCTTTCTCTTGCTCTCCAGGTAGACAGCAGTAAGCTCACAGTTGGGCGGAGCCTGTGGCGAGCGAGCGCTCTAGTTGGTTGCCGTGTTGCGTTACACTGCGTCATGCGGGCAGGATGGATGTGAAAGAACGCAGGCCCTACTGCTCACTGACCAAGAGCAGGAGAGAAAAAGAGCGTCGCTACATGGGCTCATCCGGCGACAGCGAGGACTGCCGCGTGCCCACCCAGAAGTCCTACAGCTCCAGCGAGACACTCAAGGCCTTCGACCACGACTCCTCACGCTTACTGTACGGAGGCCACGTCAAAGAGATGGTCCACCGAGAGGCAGATGAGTACAGCCGCCAAGGTGAGTCACCTGTGCCCCTCATACCTCGGAGAAGCAGTTGTAACTTCACCCAGCACACGTCACATGTAGTACAGCTTTAGACTGCGTACAAGAAAAAAGAGAAACATGTAGATGCTTCTTTTAAGAAGTATGAATTGAAGTATGTGTAGAATGCATTTTTTGGATGGATCACGTTCAATTTATGATATGTGGCGTGCATAACCATAATTATACATAATTACAGTAAATTGAGTTTGGTTTGGAACAAGTGCATGTTTTCTCTTCAAAAACATTTATTTATTTTTGATTGGGAAATTAAGCAGATTCAAAACAGATTTGACAGATTTACACACACAAACGTACTTTGCTACTGGAATAAAATGTTGCCTCTCATTAGCACTGTGCAAACCCCTGGACCCGCTCTTTCATTTTCACTTCTGAAATGTTCCTTATAACATATGCCCAAATGCCCCATTGGCAATAATGAATGGCACCATAAAAACATAAACAACATTATTGCACTGTTCTGAAGTTAGCAATGTGCCCCGGTCGGCCACAGTTAGTTTTATTACTAATTATGAGCGCAGAGGGTGCGCAACCATTCATACAACCCTCGATTTTATAAACTCCCTCACAGTCATTGAGTTCTCTATTTGTTTGTTTCCTCTTATATTTAAGGCTTCATCAAAATTTACACCAGGAAAGGTGAGTGTTGCACTGAAGATTTAGAGCAAACGTAGATTTGGATCAAATGTGTCCTCCCTGGGTTGTGAAAGAAATTAACCCTCTGTATTTGTGTGCCCTTAACATAAGTGTTGTGTTAAGCTGAAGGTCAGCCTAGCTGTTATCAGTCAATGTAGTGCTGGAGGCTGTTTCTGTTGAGTATGTTTATTTTAGAAAGCACAGGAAGTGACACCAGATTACAGTAGGGGGTAAAAGAGCAGCCTGCCTCAAACCATTATGCAGGTTAGCTCACTCTATCATGGAGAGAAACAGAGAGTGTGAGAGAGAGAGAGAGAGAGAGACTCCCTTTAAGAGCAAAGGCGCTTGCAGATGTAGTGCAGACACGGTTAAGCTCTTGAGACTGCACTTCGGTCTTAACATGGTCTTCAACACTCTTTCCATAATCACCCATGTAGCAGACGTCACCTAGCCCAGCCTCTTAGCACGCACATTGTTCGTCATGTGAAATATTTTTTACCTTTAGTCCATTGCAAAATATGATACCCAAAGAATTAATTTGTGAAATATAATGGACCAGTCAAGCAAAGTGAAATTGTTAATTAGTCATTACACAACAATGGCAGAATGAAATTACTGAGATCTGAAATATTGTAGCCTTGCTGGGAAGTGCTGCATGTTGTACAGTTCTATTACAAAGTTCCATAAAGGTCATTACCAGTTCATTGATTGCTTTCAAACTCAAATTAACACATCATAAATATTTGAGCAGAAAAGCCATAATTG
This sequence comes from Myxocyprinus asiaticus, assembly GCF_019703515.2. NCBI lineage: Eukaryota > Metazoa > Chordata > Actinopteri > Cypriniformes > Catostomidae > Myxocyprinus > Myxocyprinus asiaticus. The sequence goes on from NC_059351.1 coordinate 38,082,325, forward strand.
CTCAATTATCTTATCCTGTACAATTGCATCTACACTAATTGGTGTTCATTTGGAATTTATATGATTTTAATTGAACTTCAGTGGAACCCTGATTATTTCTGTAGTTAATAGCCCTTATTAATTCCTGTTAATGCAGAGGACCAGTGATTTCCTTTTTTATTTCTTTTTCTCCTTATACTCATCGTAAATGTGCAGCTTTTTGCAGTGATTGTTGTGACATGGAATTTCGTGACTCAATAAGGTTTTCATGTGTAAATGACTTTACAATTATTTTTAACTTAATATCAAATTTGTGTTAAATGATTATAATAGTTTTAAATTCACTTGAGGTAATTCTTAATCCTACATAAGGCAGATACATTTATTTTTATCTAAGTGTTACTGTTACTGCAGCCTTCTGGTCACATTTTGGTTTTGTTTATATATATATATATATATATATATATATATATATATATATATATATATATATATATATATTTATTTTTTTTCTACAAAGAAAGGCATTTTGAAAATAATTAGGAATTAAATGTTATGCAGTGCTTTTTAAAGAGCCTAAATCATAAAAACATATAAGGATCTGCTAGTAAACGACAAAATAAATGATCCGTTCTATGGACCAATATATTTTCACAATATATATGGTTTGCAGTAAATGTGAGGAAAGGCTTTCTTTTTTTCTTTCTTTCTTTTTTTTTTTCTCTCCGGCGCTGCGGTTTTTAAGGCCTCTGTTTTTTTGGAGCTGTGCACACCTATCACCATGGCAGATAAGCTCCCTCCATGGAATGCAGTCTGCTCCACAGACTAATTCTACTGAATGCAGAGTTTGGAAATTATTAGATCCAGACAAAAAGAAAGGGAAATGAATTATAAGTCGTAACGCCGGCGTAAATTGAAAGCCTTTTAAAAATGTCTAACATGAAGTTGATATTTGAAACTTTACATTTAAGGATAATAACAGATATATTAAGATTACTATTCTTTTTAATTTTGTTATGTAATAAATGTGGATTTATTTATTTATTTGTATTCCTCTGTTTTATTGTGTGTGTTTGGGAAGCTTGTGTTTTCAATAATTAGAATCAAAACAATCTTTGCAATGCTTTCATTCAAGCAAGCTGTTTTAAAATTGATCTCTTCCCTTACATTCCCCTTAGCACATTGTTTATTCTGTTTCATTGTATTTATATGTTGAAGTAAAGTGTTATTATCTTAACACACTAAGTACTCAGTGCCAGGAAAATAACACTTCTTTGCTTTTCTTTTTTTTTTCTTTTTTTTTTTTTTACTATTTTAGTTCACTATTTTACAAACAGAGTTCATAAAATATAACTGCAAATATATATTTTTTTCTTAACTGCAAAATTAAAACATACTATTATTTAAAATAATGCTGACAATGAGCATTATGTACATTATTTGTATTATTAGCATTTGTATTGTTTTATGTAATGCAATATTGCAATAAAGTAAATTAGTAGTATATATCAATATTTAATACGACAACACAACAAGCATTTTCTGAATATATTTTTGAATGAGATTGTTATTTTAAGATGTATTTTAATATGATTCTATGTGTAGCAGTTATTACTGTTGTTTTCACTATGTGGATTTAAAGTTCTAAAACTACCAATCAGACTGCCAAGATACTATGGCATGATGAAGCTATTTTTTAAACTTATCCAACACATTCCCCCTTGTAGTTTGTGTGTTTCTGTGCACATATATATTTTTGTCTGAAACTGCGCCTAGTCACTATCTGTAAGCTCAAATATTTTAATGCAAAACTGATTAGAATTTTAATTGTGAAGCTTTAGACAGCAGTATGTTACACGTGTTTGCTTTTTTTTTCCTTTTGTCACTTAAACGTTAAGTCTTATAATAAGCAATCTGACATTTTGATTACAGAAAATCAGCTATATCTAGTCATTTTTTCAGCCTCGACATGACAGGGATATAAATAATCTTTCATTTCAGTAGCAGTTTGCCCCTCGTTATGGGACTTTGCACAGCCCTAGAGACTGCAGTCAGTTCATTAAAAACATTTTAAAGAGCGTGTAAACGGCTGTTTAGACATGTTGCCAATGTGTTTCCTCTAAAAGCTAATTGCTGCAGTTTATCTGCATCCTTCCAAAATACACGTAAGAAGGTGCACAGTGAAAACATCATCAGTCTCGCTGTGAAACATATTTTTCAAGCTCACTTAGCACAACCAGACTTGCCAAGGACCGTACGTGGTGCTAAAGGATAATAATTAGTCAAGTGACTGCCCACCTTTCTCAGCTAGAATACTTGTTTTGGGTCTGTTTGTTGATCTGTGTTTTGCTCACCAGTATTATCTGTGAATGGGGGAGAAAATAAAGTTTTCTGCCACACAGACCAAGAAAATGAACTCCTAAGGAATATGATAGAAATTAGATAGAAAGTAGGTACTTTACAGTTCCCTTGTGGGAAATTGGGGTGCATTAACAGCCAGACAAAAACACTACAGTCCACAGAAAGTGCCAAATATATAACAATAAATGATTGGTATTAGAAGGTATACATTATAAACAAGGTACACAATGTACACAATATACACAGAATAGAGTAAAAAAAATTATAAATGCAAATAGTAAGCATTATAGACAAGAGTAAACGTTATATGACAATTTACACAAAAAGCCCAGTGGTCTGAGAAATGAATACAGTAGATATTCTGTTATGACAGTGCCATGCTTGCCTTAATTTTATCAAGTTTCTTTGCTATTTTTCCCCTTCATTTTTCATATAGATCTTTTAAATGACACTTTGTCACCTCCGTCCTGTGTCCTTTTGAAATGTCACCCACATTTCTGTGCTCGCTGCAATGCCACCTAGTGTGTGTCACGTCTGCTTTTTCATTTGTCAGTGTGTGAGAACTAGTATACATGTCATATTCATTCAGCCAACAGAAATGTAACTAACTTACATTTATATACAATATGTGGTTGCAAAAACCGAACGCAACTTTTAGACTTTTTTTTATTTATTTTTTTGTGTATTTTTAGGGCTTTGCAGAGCAGACTGATAACTCTGCAGTTTATCTGACCGTCTGATGAGACTTGATAGTCTCTTTGTTCCACACATAGGGTGTTAGCTTGCCTTCTTTATAGTCTGCGTGTGTGTGTGTGTGTGTGTGTGTGTGTGTGTTAAGAGGAGGAGTGTTTACAGAAGCTCTGCTTTCTGTCTGGGTTTTGGGTCAGTTGATACAATCTCACAAGCTAAAAAAAGAGAGAGACAAAAAAAGATAGATTGTGCTATCAATTTACAGCTTTATTTTGCTTTTCTCTTTCCTTTTCTTTGGAGCTGTGGATCTTTTCATTGCCCAACACTCCCCAAATGGCTCCCCAGATGCCAGCAAGTCCCATTTACCTGTCAGTTTGTGTTTTACCAGTGCTCTATGGGCTCTCCCCACCCCACAGAACAGGCCAACAAAGCATACCTGAGCCATATATATATATATATATGTATGTATGTGAAAGAGTTCAATCCGAATTACTTACCATGACATCCAGCCTGAGAGTGATAGCAAGCCCTCTTCGGCTTTCCCTAGTTCCTGTAGTGAGAGAAAACTCATTTTCTCATGCCCTTACACTTAGAATTGCCTCTGTTTGTGCATGTGTGTTTGTGTATTTGGAAGAGGGCATCTGGAGTCCAGGGAATTACTGGTCTCGCATTTATTTTTCATTCTCTTGATACTATAAGAGCACATGGCAGAAATAATTGCAGAAAAACCCCAGTCTGACTTCAAAACAGGACGTTAAAAGGGGCTCTTTTTAGTGTCTCTTTGATTGATTGTTTCCTTTGCTTAAGTAGGGCATGTGGAATGTGTCTTACTGTGTTTGATACTATCTTGCTGCATTACAAGTGTGTCTCTGTGTGTTTGTGTACTCAAAATTATATATAGATATAAATATACAGTGGTAGTTATGACAGGAAATACTCTAGGAAAGATGACTTGTGGTTCTAAAACTTTTTTAAACAGCATTTTGCTTATTTATCGTGCATGCAGATTTTATGACCTCGTATTAAAGGAATATTCCGGGTTCAAAACAAGTTAAGCTCAATCGACAGTATTTGTGGCATAATATTATTTACCACAAAAATTTATTTTGACTTGTCCGTCCTTTTCTTTAAAATAAGCAAAAATCTGTCACAGTGAGACACTTACAATGGAAGTGAATGTGGCCAATTTTTGGTTAGTAAGTGATTTTACCACACTAAAATCATGTTTACACGCATATAATTTTTTTGTGGTAATGAATATTATATGAAAAATGCTGTCAATTGAGCTTTACTTGTATTGAACCCGGAATATTCCTTTAAGTGAATGTTGATTAACAGACGTAAATTTGGCCAGTCCAGAAACTTTAAAATGCGCATCTGTTTCAAAAGTATAGCCACAAGACATAAACATTATACACGTTAACATGATTTTTGTGTGATGTATTTTTAAGCAATTTTATCACATTAAAATCATGCTAACATGTATAGTGTTTACATCTTCTGGCTAGACTTTTGAAACAGAGGGGATTAAACGTTAATGGACGGGCCCAATTCACTGTCATTACTGTAACCTGTGACCCGGAATAATCCTTTAATTGAGAAACTACATGAAATATTTGTACTTTTACAGGAAAAACTCATTTGCCACACCGCAGGGCCATTTAAAATGAGCTAGTGCAGGCAAATAAGTGTTTAAAACAGTGAAAAGCATATACACTTTCTCTTAGACATTCATATATATTTTAAACTAAAATCTTTATGTTGATAAAATCCACTTAGATGTACTGTGTGCTCACTTTGTATATATGTATTTCCTACAGGTCAAAACTTTAACCTGAGGCAGCTGGGAATATGTGAACCAGCCACACGCCGTGGCCTGGCCTTCTGCGCAGAGATGGGCCTCCCCCACCGCGGCTACTCTGTTGGCGCAGGCTCAGACATGGACACTGAGAACGAAGGGGTGATGTCACCGGAGCGTGCCATGCGCCTCTGGGGCAGGGGTGTCAAGTCTGGCCGCAACTCCTGCTTGTCCAGCCGCTCGAATTCAGCGCTGACCCTGACTGATACAGAACATGAGAACAAATCGGACAGTGAGAACGGTGAGTGACGCCACACACCCTTTAGCCTTTACATCCTGATCCTACCAGCTTGAACAGACACTCACATTTTATATGAACAAACATTATCTGATTTTCTTCTGGGACCCAACACAAGCAAATGTTTATAGATTGACTGTCTAAACATCTAAGGATTGTAATTGTATTCTGCACACCTATCACACCTCTCTCTTGCATAATATTACCATTATAAGATTCTCTTGACTTTTATCTTGACCAGCCACAGAGTCAATATGTAGGACAATAAAGTCAATACATCCGCATCCTCTCTTTCACTTTGTATCCATACCAACGCTTCCCCCTACCCTGAGGGGACCTTCCAGTGAGCCAATCAAATCTTTGTGTTGGGCGCTAGGAGACCTTACCTAGCCATCGTTGGAATGCTCCGCTCGCATGAGCGAACACACATAATGGCTGGTTAACAGGCCTAGCTAGTTTGAAGTGCAAATTTGATCATGCTTGAAACCTGGAGGAGTGATAGAAGCAGCGATCTCTCTCTCTCTCTCTCTCTCTCTCTCTCTCTCTCTCTCTCTCTCTCTCTCTCTCTCTCTTCTCTTTCTCTCTCTCCTTTTTTTTTTTTTTTTTTTTTTTTTTTTTTGGTGCTGTCGTTCATTCCCACAAAGCAGCTGTGATGGTTCAAAGAATGCTCAGGTGACAGGCTTCCTCTGGGCCTCCCCACCACACTTCCGCTGCCACTCTCCCAGAGCGGGGCCTCGGCAGGGGGGACATGTCATCACGCCCTCACATGCGTTTTTGATTATATTTTTATTCACACTTAAAATCCCTGTTTTGTTTCTTGTCATTCTTTTCCGATCCAATTGAGAATGAAATAAAGGAGGGGAAAAAAAAAAAATCTCTCCTGGTCTTTTTTATTTTATTTTCCATGAACTGAATTGAACATTAAGCTGTTGACAGCAAAGGACAGCTATTTTGATGGAAAGGTGAATAAACTCAGAAAACGAAGAGCTGAATCATTCAGTTATCTTCCCTCAGCAAGCTCTCCCATAGTTTTTATTTTTTATTTTTTTTTTTTTTTTCATTTATTAAAATTCCTTAGACTAACAGGTGTTGTGTACAAATAACCTTTAAGAAGACCTTATCTAATCACTTTCATTAACACCTTTTGGCTTAATTAAGAAAGGCAAAGCGCTGAGTGTGTAGGATCATTATATTTGCTTCCATTATGAGATGAATGTGCTGCGTGACTTTCATATCTCCGATGACCAGAGCAATGAATACACTCGTCCGACGGGAGCTTAGATTTTAAATTCACTTTCATTAATGTAGTTAATTTTTGTAAAAGCAGCTCTGGGCCTGTGTGCATGTGTGTCAGTTTTTGTGTTAAAGGAATTTTCCAGGTTCAATACAAGTTAAGCTCAATCGATAGCATTTGTGGCATAATGCTGATTACCACCAAAATTATTTTGACTCGTCCCTCCTTTTCTTTAAAAAAGCAAAAATCAAGGTTACAGTGAGGCACTTACAGTGGAAGTGAATGGGGCCAATTTTTGGAGGGCTTAATGGCAGAAATTTGAAACTTGTATTTTTATAAAAGCACTTACATTCATTTTTCTGTTAAAACTCATGTATTATTTGAGCTGTAAAGTTGTTTGAATTGTCATTTGTTCAGTCATTTTAGGGTTTGTTGACAATATATTGTCATGGCAATGTTGTAACTTAGTAAGTGATTTTATCACACTAAAAGCATGTTTACACATATATTGTTTATGTCTTGTGGCTATACTTTTGAAAAAGTGAGTATTTTAACATTCAAAAATTGGCCCCCATTCACTTCCATTGTAAGTGCCTCACTGTAACTCGATTTTTTGGGGGGTTTTTTAAAGAAAAGGAGGGATGAGTCAAAATTATTTTAGTGGTAATCAACATTATGCCACAAATGCTATCGATTGAGCTTAAACTGTTTTGAAGCTGGTGTATTCCTTTAATATCAGGGTGTGTGTAAGGTGGTTATGAAAATGTTTTGGACACTTCGGGTACTAATAGAAGCAAAACATTTACAAAAAGAAGATTGTCAGGTTTAAAATGAAAAAAACAAAACTTAAGTTTATAAGTGTTTGGACATTTCAGTGGAAAATACACTAAATTCACCTTGATACCAACAAATTAAAAGTAACTGCAAAAATGGCTAAACTGAATCTAAAATCATTTGTATATCATTTCATATTTTGTTAACTAATGCAATGAATATTTTTATTTTTTTATTTTTTTTTATTTATTTATTTTTTTAAGTGTGAGATGCATCCAGGAGTATTGAAATAGCTTTTTGTGGCCCCCTCTATATGTTTGTCTGATGCATATCAAAATCAAGAGAAAAAACTCTCAGATCTGAATACTGTTTTGATTTTTTTGTGCTAGTGTTGACACATAACATAGCTGAGTGTGGGTTTTCCCTAATTGTCTCATTGAATTGTGGCATATGTTGCAGTTGTTGTGGTTTAAGTCCTAACAAGAGTCAGCTGCAGGCTGTGTGTTAGAGAGTGCATGAGGAGACAATTATTTATATATATATATATATATATATATATATATATATATATATATATATATATATATACACACACACACACACACACACACACACACACACACACACACACACACACACTACCGGTCAAAAGTTTTGAAACACTTGACTGAAATGTTTATCATGATCTTAAAAATATTTTGATCTGAAGGTGTATGCTTAAATGTTTAAAATTAGTTTTGTATATATATATATATATATATATATATATATATATATATATATATATATATATATTATTTATTTATTTATTTATTTATTTTTTTCTTGCTGGGTTTTATTTCACTCCATTACAATATATTGGTAATAATGTCAGCTACACTTTTCCCCCGACTCTGTACCTCTTGAAAAATGTAGAAAAAAGCTTTCTCCAGCCATATAAAAAGAGTTCCTGTTTACATGTGCCTGGCCTCACCGTGGAAGAAAGTGTGTCCAAATGATTGACACACTGTTTGGCTTTTTTCACCCGCTCTCCCCAACTCCCTTCTCTTCCGAATTCAAGATGGAGTCAATTTTAGCTTTCAAGATTTTTCGGCTCGTCGCCTCGGAGCTTGATTGTGTTTGTGCAGATGACGACACTGCCTTTTGACTTTAAACGCATTGGAGGTTAATTCCATTTGGGGGAAAAGCAGGATTTCTCAACCAGAAGTCGAGAGTGGAAGTGAAAGAGATGTGTGTACCGCTGTCAGACACGGTTCTAGTGAAAGGATATCAATTCTGGTCCCACATTTCCAAGTTCACCCTTAAACTCTATTAGAGAGTACACTGAGAGAGAGACGCTCACACAGAGACACTCTCGGCTTGGGCATAGGAAGCAGTCACTCATCCTGCTCTTATTCTTTTGACTTAATATCCTGTAATGGAGAAGGGGGCGGGAGAAACACCTGAGCACAATGTGCTCCACTGCAGCAAAAAGAGGAGGGAGAGGCAGAGAGGGCAAAGGAGAGATGGCCGCTAACAAAGGAGGGATATGTTGTCCTACGTCTCCAGGGGACATTTGAGCCTGGGATGCGCTTCACCGCATGCCCACCCGTGTCTCCCTCTTCCTGGGTCACTGGACACCTGCTAAATGCCCCGGAGGGAACAAATGAAAGGAAAGAGAAAGACACTGAAACACACACACACACACACACACACACACACACACACACACACACACACACACACTGTCTTCATGTCAAGGCCTAAAAGTAAAAAAAAAAAATGTTTATATATATATATATATTGTATATACAGTATTTTATATATATTTTTACATACTGTAGTATTCTTAAAGGAATGTTCCAGATTCATACAAGTTAAGCTCAGTCAACAGCAGTTGTGGCATAATGTTGTGCTTACCACATTTTTTTAGATTATCCCCCCTTTAAAAAAAATAAAATAAAAATTACAGAAAGGCACTATCAATAGAAGTGAATAGGGCAAGTTCATGAACATTAAAATGTCCATTATCATTAAAAATCTGTTTTAAAAGTATAGCCACAAACGTAGATGTTTGTAGATATGTGTGTGGCGTAACGACCCGCCCCTCCCTCTCATCATTGTCGGCCCGCCTCTGAGGGCTGTCCTTCAGCCAGGCTCACAACGGGAGTGGGCAGGAGAGAAAAGAGGCGCATAATATAATAATTAATAATCATGTGTGCCTCGTTCCAACCCACTGCCCAAACGAGGCACACATGATGTGTGTTTGACCTCGTCACCGCTGCCAAATAAACGTAAAACGCGCCTCTTCTCGGGGAGCCGGCTTCTATTCTCTGTGTGTGCACACACTGGCATCCTCGCACTCCTAGGACCAGAGTGGGGAGCGGGGAGGTTTGGGCGAGTTACATGCGTCGCCACAAAAGCTGTCATTTGAGTTTAACTTCTACTGAACCTGGAACATTCCTTTAACATAAAATCAAGGAAACCATAAAAATAAATATTAAATGAAAATGTTAAAATGGTAATTTCCGTGCTTTGAAAAAAAAAAGAAAAACCTAAAATAATGTTGAGAAGTCAAGAAAAATCCTATAGTGGCTGTATTTTTTTCTTGTTATGCCTAGCTCTGACATATTTAATTGGCTAGAAATTGCTTTTTGTGAGTGCAGTGTCTGAAATTCACATTTTTAACAATTGTATACGCACTAACAACTGGAAAAGTCATGGAGAATCAGTGCTCAAAAAATGTGAGAAGACACATTCTATTCAGAAGCATTTGCATTTTATACTGCATAATCACAATGTCAATTAGGTGTGTTATATAACACTATAATATAACTTTTCTTCAGATCTAGCAGAAAATGCTCTGCCTCCTAAGTTATTTGCAGCCATCTTGCCAGCATATGACACCTGCTCCTCTGTTTAGATCTGTTTTTGATTTTGAGATTGTTTGAAGCTCCTCACACACACACTTACACACACACACACTTTTACCCATCTGCGCTCTACAGGGGGTTCAGGGGAAGAGGAGAAGGAGAGGGGGGTGAGCCCTGACTAGAGGAGAAAGAGCCGAAGACCTCGACTGACTATTCGGGGTCTCGTTAGCACCGCTCCCCGACTGCGGTTTTAATCTGCTTCCATTTTGATTTGGCTTGTTTTATTATTTTGGGCGGCTTTAATCAAAAATTGCACAGTAGATATGAGAGAGCTTTTCCCGCTGTGAGCAAGGAAGTTGCAGGGCCATTACCCCGAGTAGCTGGCTGAGGCAGAGAAAGTTCCAGAACTCGCATCTAAACTCGCCCCATTTTTTAAGAGGCTGTGAAGCTAAATCAAAGGATCTGACTTTTTTCGGACAGGAATGCCTTACTTGAATGCTTACAGAGGCCTGTTTGGTTTGGGTCAAGAGCTTACACTTTCTGTGTGCGTGTTTCTGGCTTGTAAATCTGCCAGATTTCCTCAGCAATAGTGACCAGCAGTCAAGACAGATTTAAAGTGGCAGGATATTCTCAGGAATGCACTCTCTTCTATTACTCGCATTGCCATAAGCACTACAAGTCTTTCCCTTTTTTTCGATCTGTCGTTCTTTTGCTGAATCATCGGAGGTGATAGAGACCTCTGGGAGTGATTTTCTGCTTGGTAAAGCTCAGGGCCAGAGTGCACTGCCCACCCCTTCTCTTCTCCTTATGTATATATGAGACGGTCACAGGCATCAGTTTAATGAGATTAAGAAAAATGTGTCAACAACAATGCAAATCCTGTAAATATCTTAACCGGCTTAGTCAGTCCAGCCCAGCAATCATGGGCACGGTAATCCATTCATGAAGCCCACCCAGTTATGGGTGCAAACATTTATGCATGCCTACAAAAAAAAATAATCTGAGGAATCGTGCATAGAAACGATAAAATTTGTTTTTGAGATTCAGACACTGCACACTTGTACACTCTTACTAAAAGAAGAAAGCTATCAAATTAGCCAGCCAATCTAATAAATGACATTAAAGAGGTGGGGAATGTATAGAACTTTCTGAATGACTGGCATTCTGAATTCTGCGGAGCTATCTGTGGATTTGGGGGCGAATTTCTGTGTGGGCCAACTAATAAACATCACATCCAAACATGCATCCATTAAGCAACCAAGCATGCTCTTGCACATTGCAGTTTAAAAATGCACACATCTAATTACTTCAGGTAACTTTACAAAACTGCTTAATAAGCAATTAGAGGAGAACTAAAGCTTTTTATCCTAGCAGGCCCTAAAATATCTAATATATGTAGTTTAGTACATCCTGCTTCCTCTTTAGCAGGCTAATGCTTTTGCACACAGGCATGCTTTAATTGGGTGTGCGATTAAATAGGCAACTTTATAGAGAGATAAATATGTTCAACAATTTATTTTCAAGAATAGCCAGGTGCTAAATATAGCTGGCGAGAGAGAAAGAGATCAAGAGCTTAAGTGCTGATAAAGTACATGTTTTGTATTATAAAATGAGTCACTCATAAAAGGGTTATGCTTTCGTGAAAAGCAATGCTGTTGCAGTTGTATTCTGTTTAAAGTGCTCTGGGGTTGTTTGGCTGTCCTAGACGTTGTCCTCTGGTCCTTGCAAAGTTATTGATATCCGTGCCTTAGCTAAGAAACCCAGCCGCAAGAAGATATGAGGTGAGAGTGATGGGAACGGGATGTTGGGAAAGATAACAGAGGAAAGAGCCGCCGTTGCACAATGATTGCACCACCAATGAATGCGAGCCAGAGCGCCTGTGTGCGCAGCACATCAGTAAAGCCTTGTAGACCTGTAAACCAAAACGTCATTCATAGGAGAGCGTACAGACACATTACAGCTGTTTACACTCGAACGGTTACTATGATTTAATAGTGACGGGTGATTTGGTGAGAAAACCACAGAAGAAATTCATTTAAGTGCCACAAAGAGCACACAAAGATGTTTTGTCTTCACTTTGACATGGGGAGTATTGTTTTCCCATGGTAATATAAATATGTGGTTTTGTTGAGTGTTCATTATTATCCCATTTGTATTGTTAATGCATACATATGAGTCAGAAAAAATCCCTTTTAAAGCAGAATATGACAATAAAATTACATATAAATTGCTTGATGTATGTATTGACTTCTTTGTGCTTGCTTTTTTCTTATAGAAACATGGGAACATTTCTTAGAAAGTTTTTTTTTTATTCTTTCTTTCACGTAGTTCTGTCATTTCTTGACATAAAAGGAACTACAGAGGCAGAGAATTAGAGGTTAGAAACTTTGAATAATTTAAAAGCTCACTGAAATCAGAGCATCATGAAGTCCACTAATGTCTTCCTATAGCTTAGCTGTTGTATCATCCAAACAAATCTCCTGCAGCGCTCTAGTTGTCTTAGTAAGCCAGTCCTAGTAAAGACTTTTTTTGAAAACAAACTTTTGCCTCCTGGCTTAAAGCTTAGTGTGATCCATCCAGTTGGAGCTGTTGCTCAAGCAGTCGAATAGACCAAAAAAAAAAAAAAAAAAAAAACATTAAAGAAATAGACAACAACAAAAAGACATAAAAGAACGCCTGCAGTTTGATTTCATCTCGTGCCATGGCTGAATGGGCACGGTTTCTGGCATCACCGGAGGCTAAATCGAGATGCATTGTTTTCCCCGTGAGGGTCATGAACTCACCTCGGCCGTGTTGCAACCGTGTCTGTGTCTGTTTTGTAAGAGGGATGAGCTATCAGCAGCTCACTCAAACACTCTTATCACTCACACAATAGAGAGCGTGTTTATAGAGAAATACTGCACTTCCTAAGGATCCTGTATAGCTGAAACTCGTGTGTGTGTGTGTGTGTGTGTGTGTGTGTGTGTGTGTGTGTGTGTGTGTGTGTGTGTGTGTGTGTGTTGTGTATATAGTCAATGGATGAATGGAATAATTAGGAAAGGATATAAATGTCATCTCAGTGCTGATGTTCTATATTCAGTTCAATTATTGGCTTGTCCTCGACTCATGTCAAGTCTGTCATTTCCACACACCTCATTATCTCGAGGTCTCCACACACAGTCAACTGTGAAATGCAAATATTTACGAACAGCTCACCGCCTGGCCAGCTACTGAAACAAGATGGTCAGTTTTAATGTCATGAACTAATATTAGAAATACATTTCTATCTGGTTGATGATAACAGGCTGGAAAAACACAGTGTGCTATACAAAGATTAATGGCCTCTTCTCAGGCAATTCATTTAATGGGTGGGGGGGGGTATTTATGAAGGAGTTTATTTGAAAAGTTGTATAAAACAGTAAAGAGGTGTTTTGACATTTTAATCAAAGATGTGACGAAATTGTACAAATACTTTTGCCTCACACATATTTCTAGTAATTTCAATACTTGTTAAATTATTATCACTGCACTACATTTTATTCAGTTTATTTTCTTTTTTTATTGTTTAAATAGTCATGTATTTTGTTATTTATTGCCTTATTTAAATATATTGTGTGTGTATATATATATATATATATATATATATATATATATATATATATATATATATATATATATATATATGACTAGTGATCTCAGCACTTTGACCACAATTTATATTTACATATATATATATATATAGTAAATATAAATTGTGGTCAAAGTGCTGAGATCACTAGTCCATCTAATTATATTTTTTTTTTATTATTACAATTTATATTTTTAGCATATCAGAGTAACAAAAAGTATACATGGATTTCAGAATTTCTTAGTATTCAGTAAGCCCTCCTTTTGCTTCTGTGTCATACACTTGAGCTGGCATGGACTTTATAAATTTGAGCAAAACCTGATGATCCATGGTATCCCTGCATGATTTGAGACTGTTGCAAGAGCATCTTGTGTGCTTCAGTGAAAACAAAGAAATCTGACCTTTTGTACAAAGAAGTCATCACGGTCAGTGTCACAATTTCACATATGATTTGTGACCTAGAAATATTGCAGAATATTCATGCCTCATTTTATGTCATATTAACTGTTTTTTGGTTTGTTTGTTTTTTTTTTTAAATCCCGAAACATCTCTGTTTATTTATAATAATTATATTATTAAGTTATATTATCTGTTTATTTACAGGGGGGTTGGGGATTTCGAATGCCAGATTTTGAATGTAGTCTCTGACTTTCAGACCCCACAGTATATTACATTTTTTAACAGCTTTGCACACGTTACAAATGTGTAGACCTGCTCTGAATGCAAAATGTATACCCATTCAAAAAGAACTCTGTACACAAGCTTTAGAACTCTGTACACACACGCAAGCACGCACGCACACACACACACACACACACACACACAAATAGCTGACACATATGGATTAAGTTTAAACACATAGCTAATATAATGTAAAACATACAGTTACCTGCAGTTCTTACTGACAATAAGCCTGTGCAGCAGAGGGAAACATCGCTTCAAAGATGTTACAATCACTGTGCATCAAAGTCCTACAAAGAAACAGCAGTCGACATCAACTACATACTGAAGCTCCAGATCCGGTGATCACTGGAGATGTTTTTTGATCAGGTAACAGCGCTTTGTAATGAAAGATCAAGTAGAATGGAAGCAGGATGGAAACACTGCAGTGTTTAGGCAACAGAGGCAACATCATTATTCGGACCGCAAGTTGATTTTAGAGCATTGAGAGAGGCACAGGAGGGAAATGCTGATGAATGTGGACAGGTTAAAGGTCTTACATCAGGAAACATTGAATCATCTGTGCAATCAACATTCTAATTAATGGCCTTGATTAAGTGCACATTCAGGATTATCTCTGTGTTATTTCTCTGTTTTTCACTCTCTGCATAGGGATTATGATATTTATTGCATTGCAAGACATGCATTGTATATACAGTATACTGTAGAATCAAGGAAACCAAGGAAATTTGATCTTTTTGCAGTTAACATTATTGTCACAAATTTGCATACAGTATTTTTGCAGATTTATTAAATCAAGTTGTTTTTTTTATTGCATGATATTTACTATCATTAAATTGTGTGAAATCATGTACAGTATCAGTTTTGTTGTCAACCATTGGCCACCCTCCTCTCTCTAAGATATTGGCATCAACCACTGAAAAGCCAATATCGGTTAACCACTAAAACTTCCTGTTTATTTCCAGGTTTAAATTAGATTTTCAATACCATATTTACAATGTGGTTTCAGACTTTTGAACTCCACTGTACACGGGCATTCCACTCTGTATGTTAAACATTTAAAGAGCAAATAGATCAGTAAATAGCACTTTGTTATTGTCCCTCATTGTGTACTTAACAGGAGTTGCACATTTGCAAACTAATCTCCATACAGTGTATACATAGCAGCGTTGGCTGATAGACTGAGCGCTCTAATCTCAGTAAGCCTGGTGTGAACGAGAAGCAGCTGTGTTCTGTTAGCACACGAGTGAGGACCACTCAGACGGGTGTAAGATGCCCCTCTCTCCTCCTTCACACTCCCACTATACTGGACAGATTACAAGCAGACCCGGCTAAAAGCTCTAAGCCAGGCCTGGACATTGATAAAAGCTCCATTCGTTTCAATTCTATCCTGTATTAGTGTCACATAACTCTCTGGTCATTCCATCAGAGCTGACCACATCCAGCTCTGGACCCCAAACAAGCCTCCAGTACCAAAAGCCACCCACTTGCAACTGTTCTGGCATTCTGGCTCGCAGTGAAAGAAGGTGTCATTTCCGTTTCCCGTCACCTGGAGAAAAAAATGAAAAGTTAATTGCAGCTCATAAAACAGAGTTTGAAATGAGCGCCATTATAGCAGGAATGTTATGGAGCAAGCTGGCAGGGTAATGGCATTAACCATGCTTTGTTACACTAACACACCATCATTAAAGAGCACTTCCTCCACAGTGGCACTCTCCAGAGCCGGGCTATGACTGACAGAGTGGCACTTTCATGAGCCGTGAGTGAGATCCGAGCACAATAGGCCATGTTAAACCAGACTGTGTAATTAAACATTAACAAGCCACTTTTATTCCACCCTTATCCTGACGTTTGACATCAGTCTGCACACTGGAATTGGCTTTCCTCATGTGCCTTGAGACAGTTATTCAAATCGGTTCAAATATTAGAATTTGGACAAGACCGTTTTTCATCACCATTTTGAGTGTTTGAACTGTATGAGTATCTTGTGATATTTTGGCTTCTTGAAATGAGGGCAGCAGAGAAGTATTTCCCTGTGCACTCTCAAATTGCCCTCTTAATTCGAACATAAAGTTTTCATCCTGAGAACTCCACCAAAAAGTCGTGCCCCTTCATTGTTAGCATGGGAGGCCAATAATGTCAGCACTGGAAGCGTATGGTGAGGAAGTTTAAGTCTAGAGAAACAGCCATCTGTACTATACCTTGTATATAAATGAGAATTGCATGGCATATGTATGAAATCCCACCTGCCTGAACTTTGAACACTGTTATGCTCATGTTTTAAACACTGTCTGCTGGTTGATTTTGCATTAGCAACTTCGTAAGCAGGAGCCACTCATGGAGAACCAGTACATAGCAATGAATCAATACCTTACAAATCGCTGCGGGGTGCCATATGTCACAATCAGCAAAAGCTAACAATGCTCCTCTAAAGCACATATGAGATATGCCTCTCTGTTCAAGTACCAAGAGATGGCGAATGCAAGACAGAACAAAGTAGTAGACAGGAATACATATTGCTGTGGTACTTTGTTTTGTACCACACCAGTTCAGCCCCATGCTAAACTCATTCTGTTCATTCTGTCTCTGATTGTTCAAATTTTTAAAAGGTTTTCCTTTGACCACTTTTTGTGCATGTTATTTTAACCAGAATAAACCAGCATCTTATTCATGAATCACTCACAAATCAACTTAACCATGCGCTACATGCATTTCAATACCGCTGTGTCGTATATATTTTTAATTAATTGTTAGTATTATCCATTCAACTCTTTCTATGTAAATTTGGCTTAAAATCGCAGAGAAGGTGTTAAACGAGCATATAGTCAGTTCTGTGCTGTAGTTGAGTGCTTTTTTCTGCATTTTAACAAGCCAATTCAGGGGTCTGTATTGCAGTGATGGAGTGATGCTGTGGAGTCCCTGTAAAATGTGCCCGATAAAATATTTGGGCGTTTGCACTCTTACTTGATTTCCATGATTCATTTGGTGAGTCAGGTGCTAAAACAACAAATTGTTATTAGAAAAAGCCATGACATTGAAGGGGTAAAGGAACACAATTTAAAATCACTCTTGAAAATGTGTTTTTATTAAATAATTCCAAGCAACACACTGACAATAAAGCATTACAAAACTGAATCAAGAACCTCTGATATGCAAAAATTGCATGTAACCACAACAATAATAAAACCCCATCTTTTTTGAATATTTAAAGAACAAATACACGATTCACACACATGGAAGTTTGCAGGCAGGTGCTTAGAACATGGTCAAATTATTTGAAAGGAGAACATGTGTTTCACACACTGGCATAGCTTGCAAAATTCATTATATTTAGATACACAATCACACTTCTGTAAGTAAATATGTATTGCCGGTAGACAGAACGTTGCAATTTTGCAATTTTGCAAGCTACTGTGTTAGTTACTTTTATGAATGTGAAACCTCGTGTAAAACTATTCAAAAGAAACTGAATATGGGTAATGAGTAAAACCTTTTTATTTATTTTTTTATTTTTATTTTTTAACCAATTATTCACATTACATAAAAAAAATGGTTCTATATTCACAAGGAAAGCAAGTTATTTGTTGTTCCAGTCTGAAACAAAAATTATAGAAATGTTAAATCCACAATTTATATGGTCTTGTCCGCAATTATTTTTTTTCACTGGCATGAAACTCCAGTCCACTGTGATTGTTCAAGAGGACTGCTGGGTAGTTGACCGCTGCCGGGCTTGCACTAATGAAGGGTGTTTCGAGGGCGCAAGGGAGGCATTCATGAGCACACTTTTGAGCACTGAAATTACAAATGGGACACTCTACGTTCTCGCGGACTTTGCATGCACACGCATCAAGTGTGCCTTTTGAGACGTGGCCTATGTCTTTCTGTTGGTTATAATAAGAGTTGCGTAGGTGTCATTTTGCTGTCAAGTCCAAATCCAGTTTTGCTGTGTCCTTCTTTACATTTAGCAATAGGAGCAGATGATCTGAGCACTTCAGTCATCTGGAAACTTTTACTGGCACAAGTTTCCCTCTCCCTCTCTCTCCCTCTCTCTCTCTGTTAGCCATTAGCCAGGAGTTCAGCAAACCTTCTACACCTTATTTAATTACTACGCTTACCAAGATATAATTTAATTACAAAATGTGGTGTAATTGCTGATGAAAGTCTGTCTAAATGTGCGTTCCTTTTTTGCCCGACTGCCCACTGTTAAGATCAATTCAGTTTTATAGGTCACCTGGGACATTAATTTTTTGGATGGCCGGCAATCATCCTTTTTAATGATACTGTGAAAAGGCCCTCTCAATTAGCCTGTCTGTCCGAACAAAGAGATCATTCAAAGCTTGTAGGAGAAGGGGAGGGCAAAGGAGAAAGAAAGTAAGAAAGCTGGGGAAATTGCTAAAAGTACTTGAGAAGAAGGGGAAAGAGTTCAAGAAAGATTAATCGGGAAGGCTAAATATTATAAATTGAGGCACGGGCATGTGCCTTACATGCTGATGAAGGACCTTCATATTGGGCATGTCCAGAAATAAGAAAACAATGCATTTCGTATCACACTCATTTTATAGTTCATCTAAATCATACTGTCCACTCTAAACAGCCCTTTATAACCAAAGTATTCATTTGCCTTGACCTCCAACAATTTACAAAGCTTAAATGCCAGTCCATTCCATTTTGAAATCATCTGCTTAATATTGAGTTTGAGCAGCCCACAAATATTTTGAAAAAGCTGACAACAAACAACAGCAAACTGTCAAGGACGACCTAAGATGACAGCCGCCCAGTGGCGAGGTAAAAGACAGGTGAAAGCCATGATGAATGCTCTGCCTAACACCGATGCAACCTTCAGAGGTGCAACTTGGAGTGGTGTGAGGTGATATGTTTTCTTCCTTTTGAATATAAAATTATTATGAGCACAAGGAAGTCTTGTTTATTTGTTTACCTGTAATAATTTCACCTTCCAGTGAAAGTTTACATGGTTCTTTCCGGAAAGAAAGCATCCTGTTTCCCTCTTCTAAAGTAGGGGATTAAATTTTGAGAGCCATTTTGGGATGAGAGAGAGAGAGAGCATCTGCTACTTTGTTGTTATTAGTAATCTCTGAAGGGCAAGGAAATTGTATTTATTTTGTCTCTCTAATGCCTGTTATATTTCGGGGTGTGTTTGCTTGTCGTTTTTGCTCAATTCATCCATTTAGTGGGTGAATCATTTAGGCCCATCGCTGATGTGTGCTGGCCATAGCCAGAGGTCAGAGAAGGACACTTTACCAGCAGTGTGACAGAGAGATACTCAGGGGAATAGTGCCTTAACATATCCCAGAGCTGCTTGTCTACAGCCTTTACAGATACATGCACACATACCATCTCTAAGTCCATGGCCTGCATTTCTCAAAGAGTAGAAAGGAAAATGGGAAATGTGGCGAGAGAAAGAGGTAGACATTTTTTTTTTTAGACCGAACCAGTTCTTCAATGCTTGAATAAGCAAAGGGTCACTGTACTGGTGTCAAGGACACAAACTCTTCCTTTCCCTGTTTTCCTTTCTCTCTCATTGTCCCCTGTGTGGCACTGTATGAGCGACAGCCCCAGAGGCCTGTGGGATAGGTATGCAGTCAGCTGTTTAGAGCAGAGGAGCTCTCTAGTGACTCACAGACACTCACTGACATGTGACACGAGGTGAAAGACCAGTACATTGCTCACACCAAGAGAGAAAGAGAGAGAGCGAGTGGGAAGAGACTGATGGGGAAAAAGGAGGGCAAATGCTGAGACTGCATAAAGGTTAGAAGGTAAAGACAGGCAAATATAAATAACGCAAATCAGAGGAGATGAAAGAGAAGGAAAAGACACTGTGCTCATGTGATGTATTAACTGTTCCCCTTCCCACAGGAGTCATTCCGAAGCCCCGCTGCAGTATCTGCTGAGAAGGAGAAAAAACAGATATTTCAGCCCATTCCCTTGAGATGCCGCTATCGCTTCACATTGACTTCTCTCTCTATCATTTAATTCATCCATCCAGGTGTCCTTTCACCCTTTCTCCTTCTCTGTACTGCTACAGAGTCACAAGAGGAACTCGTTCTTTGAAAAATGGAGTTAAAAGAAGCTATCTAAGCATGTGGAGAATGCTAGCACAGAAACCGAGCTTCAGCCCCATTTGTAGCCCTTGTTTTTGTTAGCAGAACGTCAATGATTGTGGTGGAGATCATCGCAAAAATCAAGAGCCCATGAAACATTAGATGCACACACAGTCTTTGAGGAAGTGGCCATGTTTGATCCAAATGAATAGCATGGGCTGAGTTAGTGTAGGCGCCAGCCACTAATCATTGATTTTTATGCTTCTTATCTGTAGTTTTAGCCAGAGAGGCCTCTTACGCTGGAGCCGCTGGTGGCACCGGCAATGTAGCTTCTGTCTCTGGGTTTTTCAGTGGTCGACCGGCCTGTCTGCCCTCCAGAGCGCTCTCATACACCACCTCCATTATGGATTCAGACGCTAGCCCTCTTCTGTGAAATGCTATCCCATGATACAAGAGTTACAGGAACAGTTCCGTTATGAAGATGTTCTCACAAATTTCAGAAGACCGGAGAACATTTCCGCAACACACTAGAAGCAGCCCTCTTTTCTGCACTTTTACTTATGCAAGACATTCGACTGTTTTCTTACTAATTTTGTTTTATGCATAGAATAATCAGGTGAAATAAACGTCACTCAGAACTCGCATCTGAGAGGTGCCTCTCAAGGATAAGTGTAACCTGGACGTAATCAAATTTTCATTTTCATCTCAATGCATAGGCCACTTGAGTCACACGTCAAGGCTATTGTTAAGTGTGTGTGCGTGTGTGTGTGTGTTT
The DNA here is from genome assembly GCF_019703515.2 of Myxocyprinus asiaticus. Lineage (NCBI taxonomy): Eukaryota > Metazoa > Chordata > Actinopteri > Cypriniformes > Catostomidae > Myxocyprinus > Myxocyprinus asiaticus. The sequence goes on from NC_059351.1 coordinate 38,103,433, forward strand.
CAGAAGCATTTTCTGGCCCAGCTTGACCTCTGTAAGAGCTTTGGCTCTCGCTTAGGCTGGATAACCTGTTTACTACCAGCTTTAGCTGCTGGGAGGTTACAGGTCCTCCGGTCTGTTAGTGATGCTGATCTTCTTAACAGCATCCATCGCAGCCTCTGAAAGCTGATGGCATGAGGTCATTTATTACATTTGAGCTAATTTGATGCAATTGACAGGTTAGTGGAAACAAAGACACTCACTGCATGCCAAAGAAAGATAATGTGATACATACACAAACTACAGTCGACTCTGTAGGTCCTTAAAATACAAGTGAATGGAGATTCCTCTTTTGAGTCTGTTGCTACTAACTTAGGCAATTCACCCAAAAATGATAATTATCTCATTATTTACTCACACTCATGATATCTCAGGTTTGTATGTCTTTCTTTCTTCACCAGAACACATTTAAAGAAAAATAGAAAAATATCCTTAAAATGCAAGTGAATGGAGATTTCTCTTTTGAAGCTCCAAAAATCACAGACAGTCAGCATATATGTCACCGAAACGACTCCAGCATTTAAATTAATGTCTTCTGAAGTGATACAATCACTTTTGGTGCAAAAAAAGATCAATATTTAAGTACTTTTTAACATAAACCATCGCTTCTGTTAGGCTTCACGAGAGGGTGGAGTCCAAGTGGTCTCTCGTGTGACGTATTCGCGTTGCCATGATACAGACATAATCTCACGTTCTCCACTCGGTTGAGACATCCAGGATAAGCACACAAATGCACCATTGTGATTAAAGAAACAGATAATTACAGATCTAAACCAAAATCAACCAAGCTTCTGTACAGCATTCCTTCTACTCAGTTATAAACAGCTCTTCTCTTCCGGCTGCAATGCACTTGCCTCAGTTCTCGCATGTTTCAAATGCCAATGTGATTATGTCACATGTGCGTACCGCTGCAGAACAGAAGCATGATTTAGAGTTTAAAAAAGTACTTAAATAGTTAAACTGTTATATTTTTTGCACCAAAAGCGATCGTGTCACTTTAGAAGATATTAATGTCACCGCTGGAGTCAGATACTGTAGATGATGTTTATGCTGACTGTCTGTGATTTTTGGAGCTTCAAAAGAGAAATCTCCATTCACTTGCATTTTAAGGACCTACTGAGCTAAGATATTTTTCTATTTTTCTTCAAATGTGTTCTGGTGAAGAAAGAAAGTCATACACACTTGGGATATCATAAATAATTAGAGAAATAATTTGTGGGTGAACTATCCCTTTAAAAGTAGTCAATTATGTTGAAGCTGGTAAAAGAAGAACGTATTTTTAAATATATAACAATTAGATGATATTAATTCATTCTGCAGTCAGAAGTTCTAATTAAATGCATGTGAATGTATTTAATTAGTGTGACATTGAACAAATAAGGGTTGACATTAAACAGTTAGGGTGGCAACATTAACTTGGATACATTTATGCTTAATATGAACTTATAAGACTAGAAGACACCCTATTGTATGTAACTTAGTCAAAATATAGTAATTATATATATATATATATATATACAGTATTAGTTACTTCCCAACACTGCAATGGACAGAGCACAGACATCTGGCTTCTGAAGTGTTTTTTTTTGTTTTGTTTTTTTAGATATATATTCAGCAGTGTTTGCCATCACCAGCTGTATTTGTAAACTCTAATCCTCCAAAATGTGTGCATGATGAAGTGTCTCATCAAGACCTGTAGGTGGTTGACAGTGTGATATTTTTTTAGGAGAGAGCATATTAAACAACTAAATTGACATTTTCGCATAACCTGCTACTGTATGTCCAAGATATTGTATATTTGTATGTAAGAATATTTGTCCAGCACTTGCTAGCTTCACCAGCAGCAAAAAGAACGTTACAGAAATTGTTTTGCTTTTTATAACTGATCATTTCTCCTCCCTTCACAGCTATGCATGTCATATAGCCCTAAAAGAAGGTGTCATTATGGTGACAGCTAATGACGCTTGTTGCTGTTATTCCTGGGTGAAAGCTTGACACTTGTTCATGTTATAACACTGCAGAAGGAAATTAATGTCAATTAATCAGGGCAGTCATGGGTCTCTAGTGAGCTGGCCTTGAAGAAATGAATTTGCATCTTTCTTTTCTCCCTTTTTATTCCTGAACAAATTTGACCTGATCCGGGCAAGAAACTTCAGGGACTTCAGTTAATTTGAATCAACGAGGAACATCATGTTTATGGGCATTAGAAATGTCAATAACACCCTTTGGCAGATGCTAAGCCATCAAAGGGATTTATGCTAATGATGATATTTTTGTAAGGTGGCCATATTATCCGGTGGGAAACAGCGGCGTGTGAGGGTGATGACTCGTTTGATTGTCAGCGGGATTATGTGGATAGTTTTTGAGGTTATTACGCTGGAAATTAGGTTTGTCTTGGCTGTGTGATTAGGGTAAGCACTTAGCATTAGCCCATTCCCTTGTTCATATTTGCCCTAGGGAGATAAAGCAAGAAGCAGACTTTTTTGTTGTAGACAGAGGATTATTGGATTGGTTATACTAAGAACAGTGAGGATGTAGTGTCTTCAAACTTTCTGAGGCCCATTGTAAAAAAAAAATTCTTAGGCAGAATTGCTTGAGCACAAACATAGGCATGTTTACCTACAGGCGCATACTTTCAGTATATATTATTGCTATTATCTCACATTAAAGCTGTTAAATTTTGTTTATGTTGTGTTGGTCAATATGACAATCGTCTTGGACTTATACTGACACCTAGTGGTGTGGATGCAGCATCACACATATGCAAGCGTTCATTCATTTACTCTGCGAGTCAAATAACAGGAGGGTTGCAGAGATAAATCATAAAGTATTCAACTGGCCATGTGACCTAAACATGACATGACCCGCTCCATATAAAATAAAACAGCTTTTATTATGGTTTGGTATAGATATATATTTCCCAATTTGATTTGATTACATTTCACAAGCTCTTGATCCGATTCTGATTTCAACACGATTTGTATAGGTTCTGATTTATTTGGGTATATTTCAGGTATAATTTCATATATATGTGTGTGTGTGGGTGGGTGTGTGTGTGTGTGTGTAGCTTATAATATAAATTATACAGTGAACCTAACTTAATATGTTACTAAAAAATTAAAATAAATAAATAACAACAGGGCCCAAACTATGCAGTTCAGTTGCTGTTTATTTAACAGAAATAAAAATCAACACAACAAAAACTGAAATAAACTTTAAAATAAAAGTAAAAACAATCAAGATTGGGATTTTAAGAATCAATATCTGGATTGTTCAAATGAAGATTGCGATTAATCAGGTTTTATTGTGTCACTAATATGACTGTAGTCTTGCTAAACCGTGTGTTTACATAATTTTTAGCATGTGGAAACATTTTTGCCTTTTTGTTGAAAATGTTCACACTGGCGCTTAAATCTTGCTCTCTTACCATTAAGCTTTCTTTCCTTCTCTTGCTCTTTCTCACACACACACACACACACACACACACACATATATAAATTCCTCCCATCATACCAATCTGGGGTGATCGTTAGCCAACTATGGTCGCAAGTTCCATCGTTACCAGCGTAGTTCAGCGATTTGATGTTTCCCGAAACCATGGTTCAATTGAACAGTTGCAAACAGCATCGCTTAGTTGTTCTCTCCACTTATGGTTAGAAGGATAGTTTCTTGTTAGTTTGCTGTGTGGACGTATTGTCACATTGCTGAGACTTCTATATCTTTCATTACATACAGTATTCACCGATCGGCCGCAACATTAAAACCACCTGCCTAATAATGTGTAGGTCCCCCTCGTGCCACCAAAACAGCATCAACCTGTTATTCTTCTCACCACGATTGTACAGAGTTATCTGATTTACCATAGACTTTGTTGATGAGAGAGGTCAACAGAGAATGGCCACACTGGTTCGAACTGACTGAGTCTATGGTAACTCAGATAACTGCTCTGTACAATTGTGGTGAGAAGAATAGCGGGTTGGCACTGTTTTGACGGCACGAGGGGGACCTACACAATATTAGGCAGGTGCTTTTAATATTGCAGCTGATCGTTTATATCTTTTATTCTTTGACCACGTTATCTTTTATTCTTTGACCATGTTTACATGCATTTAAGAAAACAGATTATTCCGGTGTTTTGAAGAAAGCAGCATTCTGAAACATCATGTAAACGTGAATGCAACCTTTAAAGGATCAAAAAGCTGTTTAGGCTTTGTCACACATATGTTTTTGAAGAGTGCGCATGTGCGTATGTGCTCAAGTGTGTTGGGGAAACCCCGAAGTCTGATGTAGAGCGAAACCCATCTATTGCAGCACATGTATCTGTCGCATTACACAGTGCACACTGCTTTCATATCTTCTGTAGCTTTCTCGCATTAAATGGCTTTCAGGTGGAAGTGTAAATTAACTTTTATAATTTAATATTTGCGGAAGTTATTACTGCAACCCCTGCGTAACATCATTTACAACAGCTCTAACCAACGTGGTTCGAACGATGGATGTGCAACATAGGGTTATTAGGGTTTCGGTTAATTTCTCCAGTGATTTATCGTACTGTGGTGGTTAAGCATTGAGTTATGTCATTGTGTGGGAAATGCATCCCAGGTCTTTTCCCCACTGAATGGCAAACCCAGGTGACAGAATGTTCAGAGGTTGTGCATTCCCACCACTTATGCTCTCAGTGCCAACCTCTCTGACTCTGTATCTCTCTCTCTCTCTCTCTCTCTCTCTCTCTCTCTCTCTCTCTCTCTCTCTCTCTCTCACACACACACACACACACACACACACACACACTCACTCTCACACATTATCTCTCTCTCTCTCTCTCACACACACACACACACACCATATCTGCACCACATGTCTGCACACTCCAGCACACAATCACACTCTTTTTGTCTGGAACAAAATGATTAGTTAAAAGCAACTCTCTTTGACCCCTGCCAGACAAAGCAAAAACACTACGCATCCTCTATTAAATGGCTTCAGTTTTAAGAATGAATGAATGAGGAGAGGAGAGATGATATGCTTTGAATAGAGGTAGGCTACATACAGTGCATCCGGAAAGTATTCACAGCGCTTCATGTTATCCACATTTTGTTATGTTACAGCCTTATTCCAAAATGGATTCAATTATATTTTTTTTTCTCAAAAATTCTACAAACAATATCCCATAATGACAACGTGAAAGAAGTTTGTTTGAAATCTTTGCAAATGTATTAAAAATAAAAAAACGAAGAAAAAAAAATCACATGTACGTAAGTATTCACAGCCTTTGCTCAATACTTTGTGGAAGCACCTTTGGCACCAATTACAGCCTCAAGTCTTTTTGAGTATGATGCTACAAGCTTGGCACACCTATTTTTGGGCAGTTTCTCCCATTCTTCTTTGCAGGACCTCTCAAGCTCCATCAGGTTGGATGGGGAGCGTCGGTGCACAGCCATTTTCAGATCTCTCCAGAGATGTTCAATTGGGTTCAAGTCTGGGCTCTGGCTGGGCCACTTAAGGGCATTCACAGAGTTGTCCCGTAGCCACTCCTTTGTTATCTTGGCTGTGTGCTTAGGGTCGTTGTCCTGTTGGAAGATGAACCTTCACCCCAGTCTGAGGTCCAGAGCGCTCTGGAGCAGGTTTTCATCAAGGATGTCTCTGTACATTGCTGCATTCATCTTTCCCTCGATCCTGACTAGTCTCCCAGTTCCTGCCGCTGAAAAACATCCCCACAGCATGATGCTGCCACCACCATGCTTCACTGTAGGGATGGTATTGGCCAGGTGATGAGCAGTGCCTGGTTTCCTTCAGACATGACGGTTGCCATTCAGGCCAAAGAGTTCAAACTTTGTTTCTCATGGTCTGAGAGTCCTTCAGGTGCCTTTTGTCAAACTCCAGGCAGGCTGTCATGTGCCTTTTACTGAGGAGTGGCTTCCGTCTGGCCACTCTACCATACAGGCCTGATTGGTGGAGTGCTGCAGAGATGGTTGTTCTTCTGGAAGGTTCTCCTCTCTACACAGAGAAATGCTGGAGCTCTGTCAGAGTGACCTTCGGGTTCTTGGTCACCTCCCTGACTAAGGCCCTTCTCCCCCGATCGCTCAGATTGGCCAGGCGGCCAGCTCTAGGAAGAGTCCTGGTGGTTCCAAACTTCTTCCATTTACGGATGATGGAGGCCACTGTGCTCATTGGGACCTTCAATGCTGCAGACATTTTTCTGTACCCTTCCCCAGATCTGTGCCTCAATACAATCCTGTCTTGGAGGTCTACAGACAATTCCTTGGACTTCATGGCTTGGTTTGTGCTCTGACATGCACTGTTAACTGATCAGTGGAAACAGGATGCACCTGCACTCAATTTTGAGTGTCATGGAACAGGCTGTGAATACTTATGTACATGTGATTTTTTTTTTCGTTTTTTATTTTTAATAAATTTGCAAAGATTTCAAACAAACTTCTTTCACGTTGTCATTATGAGGTATTGTTTGTAGAATTTTGAGGAAAAAAATGAATTTAATCCATTTTGGAATAAGGCTGTAACATAACAAAATGTGGAAAACGTGAAGCGCTGTGAATACTTTCCGGATGCACTGTACTGTACCTCAACTCAGAAGCCCTAACACACTTTAAACAGTGTGTAATCTTTCATGCTAATGTGCTGTATAGCATTGCTAAGCTACTGTACCAAGTCCCCAGGTCTGCCGTCCCTCACTGCTCTGAGGACTGCCACTTTCTCACTGAGTGAGTGTTTGTGTTTCAAGACTGCAGGATTCATCTGTATGTGTCTTAACTTCTTGCTGAAAAGACCAGCGTATGCGGTCCCCTGCATATGTTGTGTTTTAGATGCTGGTCCTCAGCATCGGATGCTGATGTTTTGATGACCCCATTAGACCTCTTAACTAGCTAAACCAACAAGACTACCTTTTGCAACAAGCTTAACCAGAAAGAGCATGCTGGTGACCAGCTTTAAGATCTAAATTTACTGGTGAAAAAACTGCACCAGCAGCAAACCATGATTAAATAAATTGTTTCTGAATATGGACAAATATATATATATATATATATATATATATATATATATATATATATATATATATATATATATATATATATATATCCTATACTAATGTATACTGTAGATACAGTTGATTTCAGGATTGGGCGGATTACTTTAAGAAAGTGTTCTGGGCTGAATACTGAAAAATCTCTCTTAAATGTATTCAGTAAAGTTTTCCGGATACATCAAATAAAATTATTCAGAATACTTTTAGAATACATATTTATAAAGGCAAGGCACAGTTGGAAGAATTACATGTGATATGTCATTATTATCTTATCTGAAGTGCTATACCTCCACTTTTAACTATTCTAAGTGAATCTGAAAAGCTTGTTTCTTTAAATTAGATGTGGATTTTTTCTTTATGGAAGGCAGAAGGCAAACAGAAGGCAGCTTGTAGTCAACTACAATATTTTAATATTTTAACAACATTTAAAAAAAATTATTAACCCATTATTTGATTGGACTGACAAAGAATAATACGTTTTTATAAGAAATACATTAGATAAGAAATGTAAATGTAAGAAATGAGGTAATGTTACAACAATGTAGTATATTAATGATTTTTTAACTAGGCTTGCTTGCATATTTCCATATTTAGGCCGATTTATTTTTTTACTTTTCTATTTGTTTTATTACCAGCACTTTTATTTTGGGTGCTTTTGATTCTTTTACTCATCCTTTGTTTTGTTTTTTATTGTTGTTTTATATTTTTTTGTCCATGAAAAAGTGAGAAATAATATTAATATGCCTGTATGTTACAATATGTGTCACACTGAACTAGCCCCATTCATCTGTAAGCCACAAATTTTACAGTAGTTATTTACATTAGTTTTATCTGTCGTCATTTGGACTCTGATCTACTTCAAGTCTGTTTCCCTCTTTCAGTCTTTGCAGTAGGCCTTCTTTCTCTATATTTTTTTTTTTTTACCTATTCATAGAAGCCTATTATTGTTGTTAATAACTGCTATTTCTCAGCAGTTCTGCAAGTTTCTGATGTGGACTTGACTCACCAAATGCTTATCGTAAGCCGTCTGTCTTTAATCCGCCTTTACACAGAAGCTGCATCTGCAGCTGCATAAATGTATTTACACAGCAACAATCGCGGGAAACAATGTATCATGCGCGCAAATGTTATATTTGTGTAAGTAATGTTGCCGACTGTATTGATACTGCTGCACAGCTGACAGCGCGCTGATTGTTAAGATGTGCCCGTGCAGTTGCCAGATATTAAATCCAGGAGTCATTGTAGATGAATAAGATGTTGCATTTCTATTCTTTAGTGCCTACCATCAGACATTTTGGTGACCGCAGTCCATTTTAAAGTATCCCAAAAACACAACCCGAGATTATTTGTTTTTAACCCGTGATTGTGTTTTCAAATGAGCCCAATTTGGCATGAAACCCTGCCAATGCTGCAGTCACACACTGCTGCTTATCTGGGGATGAGAGAGCAAGAAGATGCATTTGCAGCTCGCTTCTGCGCTGTTCAGAAACAATCTTCAGAAAAACAATCAAGTTTCTCACTTGATTTACAAGATTTATTTTTTGTTTATGCCTTATTTTGTGGTCATTATGCGGTCAAGTATTCTAAAAGTATTCTAACCAAATGTTTATAAAGTAACTAACTGTATTCTGAATACAGGTGCTTGAAAACATAATGGGGGCTGAATGCAGTTACTTCATTTTTGTATTCTGAATATGTAATGCCGTTACATGTATTCTTTTACAGCCCAATCCTGGTTAATTTTTCCCTTGTCTTAGCAGCCTTGATTTCTCCATATACAATATAGGAAAGGGTACTAAACTGTTCCTTTCAGGGTACAAGGGCTGTCTGGGTTGGTACCTTCAAAGGGACCTTTTTTTGTATTGCTAGTTAGTTATAACTCATATATAACTTGTTTATAAATAATGTTTATAACTTGTCTTGGGTACATATAGGACTCAAAGGACCTATTGTGTATCTTTACATTTTCTTTCTTTTTTTTTTCTTTTTTCTTTTTTTTTTTTTATCTGGGCACAAAAATGTACTTTTTTTTTTGTTGTTTTTTTGATAACTTAGTAAAGAAAAATCACAAATGAGATCTCTTTAGTATCTCTTTAACATTTATTTTTTTCTACTAGACATAAATAAAGTTAAATGATGAGCAAGTGGAAACTTTTGCTAAATTCCCCTTCTCGGATTTTTCTTCTAAGAAAAAGATGGCAGTAATCTCACATGCTTCTCCTTCAGATTTTCAGAAGAGGTCTCAGCAGTGTCTCACACTGTGTTCAGATTTCTCAAGGTACCAAAGTCTGCAGTGATCAAAAGTCAGAAATTCCAAAATTAAGTCAAATATTTCTCATCAAATCCAGGACCAAATTATCTGAGCTATGCTATCCATATACATTTTATAGCTCTATACTCTTATTCTCTTATACTCTCATTATTTCTCCTGAGGAATTTTAGGAGAAACATCTGAGACAAAGGGGAAACTTCAATAAAACACAACAGAGGACTCCTGACCAATGAAAGATCCACCTCTGAGATGTCCATGCAAGATTTGCACAGCATATTTTCATATACCTCTCCTCCATTAACTATTTCCATTCCTGCTCCATTCCTTCACACTACAGTATGTTTGACTGTGTTTCTGGAGTGCATCTCAGAAGCTGTGTTGGAGTGAAATCCAGCCATCTGAATTTCTCATGCTGTCTTTGCCCGGCTTTCGTGTTGTGGAGGTTTTGGCAGCTGTTTGGATGAGTGTGGCCGAAGTTTCTTCCTCTTTTTTCGGCTCTGGGTTAGAGAGGGCAGTAAACAGAACACACTGCCAGCAGCTCTGTGAAGTCATGTCGCTCTCCTCCTATACTTCACTCACTCATTCTCTCTTTTTTTCTCTTTCTCTGCAGCCTTAGGGCTCATGTAACTCTGTCTAGTCCTGTATCAGATGTGAGAGACAGCAAGAGAGAGAAAGTGAGTGTGTGTTTGGGTAGAAAAAGAGGGTGAGAGCTGAAGAATGCTGAGACAATGGGGCCACAGAAAGTGAAAATATAAAGTGAGGGGACATTAAAGCAAGTCAAGCTCCACCAAGATATTAAATGCGAGGCCTGCGGAGAGAGTGGAAGAAAGTTAAATAGTATGTTTCACCTCAGCATGTTAAGCCGGTAAGGCACACCTCATGCCTCCTCCGCCAACTTTTATAACTTTTATGTCCCCCCGGCTTTAGTGCGGGCTGAAGTTTTTATTTGCCTGGGCAAGCGATGGAGGGAAAGCATGTGGGCGCGGAGGCTGGGAAGTAGAAACCGAGGCAGAAGGGAAGAAAAGGCGGTAGCTGCAGTTGGCCCTAATTATTTTTGCGGCTTACAGTGTACTTTGTGTCAGCCTTTGGAATGATTTACACACTCGGGAACATTATGAGAAAGCATAGTGTTTTTCAGGGGCTACAGGAGAGGGGAAGAGAGAGAGAGAGGGATGGCTCAGTGGTGCTCCATGCCCTAATGAGTGCTGACACCGCCTGCGCCCAACACAAACTGCATTACCAGCTGTCGGCCATCTTGTTTTAATATGCCCTTAATGTTGCTGCACTCCACTTAGCATGTCCCCCCATTCCTCTCTTTTTCTTTTTTCGTTTCATCCCCCTTTTTATTCTTAGTGAGGGAGTTAAAGTGCTTTTGTGGGTTTGCCATTTTAGGGGTATTGGAAGGAGCCACCGCATTGCTTTTCTAACCACACACAGCTGGCACTGAGTCTAGGCTACAGCAATAGGGACTTTAATTGAAACACTATATGTGTTTATAGCCTCATCCACCTCTATTTGCCAGAGACTGTCCCTCTGATGTCTTGTAATGTTTTTCCAATGCATGTGTATGTGTGTGTTTGAGACCCCGTGTGAACAAACTCTGTGAGCGTGCAGTAGTGTGGTGAGTCTGAATTGTGTGCATATACATTTTATAGCCCCTTATGCGTGTCTACACATTAGAAAATAAATATCACAAATGAGATCTCTTCAATATCTTAATTGTTTCTCCAAGGCAGCTTTGAGATTAAATGGAAAGCAAATGTAGACTTTTGCTGATGTCTCCTGCTTTTCAGATTTGTTCCTCTTGAGAAAAACGACCCCACTAATCTCACATGTTTTGAAAGAGATCTCAACAATGTCTCGCAATGTGCTCAAGTTTGCTAATCTATCAAGTCGGCAATCAAATGTCAGAGATGTCAATGTACACTCAAACGTTTCTCATTAAATTCCAAATTATCAGAACTATGCCATTCACATTAATTTTATAGCTCTATACTCTTATTGTAAATCAACAAATGTCTCATTTGTGTTTATTTATTTTTTTTATTTATTATTTTGTTTTAAGGGATTTTAGGAGAAACACCTGAGACAAAGTTGTACTTCAGTGAAACATAAAGTTTCCTGAGCTATGAAAGTAGACGCAATGAAATGTTCTTCTGGGTACAGAGGTGCATTTTTTTTTGTGTGTGGGTGTGTGTTTTTAGCAGTTTACTTGGGCCTGGGTCTTTGAATGTGCATGGTGAGGCGTATAACATAAGCCTAGGCCGCTCATAGATCTGAGGCAGAAAAACTGTTTGCTTACTGATCATGTAGAGACAGCTTCAAAGCCTGCAGATGCACACACAGACACACACACATTTCTAATTAGACTTGCCACTGTAGGAAGGACAGATACACCACAATTAGTCGCATGTCAGAACCGCTCTAAGTTTATGCAGTTTCGCCCTCCCAGTTTAAGTTGATACAGCCACACAGCACTGATCAATCAAAACAGTTTTAATGTGTCACTGTCATTGTAGGTTGCAAGTCATGTAAGTTTTATCTATATGTTTTTACATGTCTGTTAATTAGCTTCAGATCATGTGACTCTCTGTAGAACACAACAAATAGATGCTCATGTGTGTTTACATGTAAGCATGTTGTATCATCTCATAGACTTCTGTGCTGAAAGTCAATATGAAATCAAAACTGATCTATCCACTTTAAGTAGAATACTTGGTCTTATTATAAATTATTTGTTGGTACATGTTATTCCAAATATTATATATATATATATATATATATATATATATATATATATATATATATATATATATATATATATATATAATTTCTTTGTAATCTTTAACAAAAATGTAATAGCTTGCTATTTGAAATGATTTCCTTTCCACTGCCATCACCTTGCCTTTGTTTCAGTGTTTGCCTGCCTAAATCATTTAAAAGGCATATGAAGGAAAAGCAAGAAATGGCATTTGTGAAACGGCACAATGCTGTGTTCTGTGTTAAAACCCACTGGCCATTAGAGTGAAATGTAATCAAAGTCCACCTCACACTGGCACTGGAATTATACTGCTCGTATCAACCTTTCTTCCTCTCCGCTCAGTGTCTAACCCTGAAGCCAATGTATCAAAGCACACTTTAATGTAATTTTGGATTTATTTCATAATTGAGCCCTGAGAAATGGTCTCACTCAAACAGAAACATGCTTAGCTCAAACATCAAATGCCATTTCAGCTCTCAGGACATGGAGCAGCACTGCTAGAACCCAGGAGTTACAATCATTTAACTTCTCAGTCCTGTTTTTGAGTGAGAAATATGGTCATGTAATGCTATAAAAAAAAAAAAAAAATTAAATTTAAAAAAATTAGATACAAATTTCTGTAATGGAAGTCACCATCTTTGATATTTACTTCTTTACTCTTACTATGGAGATGCTGTTTTTGAACATGTACATGCATGTGTATGGACACTAGTTAATATACTCTATAAACTTGACAACAACAGCAGGATCTAGAGTGACTGTGTATCTCTCAAAGGGCTTTCCCAGCTGTATGGAGGTCAAAGGGCTAAAACTGTACCACCATATCATGCTGTAACTAGAGTGCACTCCAGGATGCAGGATATGTGGATATCCATCCATGTGTCTGTGTGTGTGTTTATGGACAGTGTCTCTTTCCTCTAGCAGGAACAAACAGAATAACAGGTGCTCTACTGGATTAGTGTTTCTCTCTAAGCTCCTCTCTATTTCTCAGTCTCTCCTGCCTCTCATGCCTTTTTTCATTTTCTCTTTGTCTTGCTTGGTCTCTAGTACATGCAGACAGCTGTCAATGAGAGAGAGAGAGAGAGAGAGGGAGGGAGAGATTTCTGGCAAGCTACAGGTTCATGGTACCACCGGCCTTGTGGAAGGGTGTGTGTGTTTTCTCTGGCTGTGCTCTAAACAGTGAGCATGTTTGAATTTGCAGTTATCATCGAGTTACAGCAAACAATTACATTGTTGAGCTGAAGTCTTTCTTGTTTTTGTCTTACTGAAATGTAACTTTTAAAGTGCATGTAAACATACTGAGTGATTCTCTCTTCAGAAACCAGATTTTCCATTAGACATCTGGCAACCCAACACAGTACCAAAATTGTCCATCACACAAAATCAAACCTGCAATGTCTTAATATTACCACGAACTGCATAAACCACAAACAAAATGTGAAATTAATCACATGGCATATAGGTTGAATTTGAAAAATTACAATTTTGTAAATACATAAATAAAAATGTCAGAATCTAGCATCATAGCCTCTGCAAATAAAATCCCTTGATGTCTGCAACTCAATCAGAACAGGCCTGTGACTCGTTTTCGACGCAACTCACCATTTGAGAACCACAAACCTCAAAGCAATTTCTCTTTTTGACGAGACATTTATATTATTATATTTTGTGATTTCCGATTTTTAAAAACATTTTTTCTATTATTCTAAAGATACCCTACAGAAAAATGCAACATAAATAAGAGTCATTAGCAGTCCATGTGGCCTTGTCAACCAGAGCGACTTTTTCGTGCTACTGAAAGGCCCCTTAACTCAGTCTTTTACCGAAGCCTTTCATCATTGCTGCAGACCTTCTACATACAGATCAATATCACTTATTCCCTGTAGGCACACTGCAGTCATTAAACCTACTGTTTCTTTCCTTAAAAAGGGGATGGCATATTTCAGCGTTTCCCCTTGATAAAACAGGCTCCAGAATCGCTCTTTCATTATGTGTCTATAGTGGTCTGCATTAATGCAGTCTATTGTACACTTCTGCTCACTTTCCCCATCTTCCCTTCAAAACACACACCCTTTTGTTTCACCGAGCACATTAAGTTACCAGATCAAATGATTATGCTCTCTGTGGTTTTGTGTGTGTGTGTGTGTGTGTGTGTGTGTGTGTGTGTGTGTGGCCACGACCCACTCTCATTTTCAGTTACCAATGTAATGAGTTTTCTGCGCCTGTGTTTTTGAGTGATCCCCTCTTCTTTGCCGTGGGAGAAGAGAAGGACTTTTATTTCTGTTAATCTGAGGCAAGGCCAAGGGACTTGTGCTTAACATGAGTTTTCCTCCCCTGCTCACCGGAATTATAGATGATGGGTTTACATTTATTAAACTGCAGCATGCTTCCACGCACAGCACCTCACATATTCCTAATCAGATGTTATTTTCCTTTTCTTCCCGTTTCAGCGACAAAAGCACTTTTCTGATTTACACCAGTGTGAATACTTTTTGCCCGAAAGAGTGAGGAACAGGTTTTAATTAATAACCAAAAAATTTAGAGGAACACACGACACTCACACAGTTCAAGTTTTTTTTTTTTTTTTTTTTTCTTAGATGGATTTTTGTTGGTGTGTGTGTCTAAAATTAACACTCGGCTTCAGCAAATGTATGTAAAATTTGGCTTTCACAAGTAATTAATATGTTACTATTCTTGTGACCAGTGTGTAATTCTAATCAAACACATACAAACATACAAACAAAAATATCAAGTGTTCTTACACCTTTACCATGGTGGAAAACTTACCAACAGAGGTTTATCTAGGATAAACCTGTTTTTTGTTTTGTATTTATCCAGAACTCCATGTGGTGACACAAATGTTGAATACCTGTATATCTCAAATTAAGTCAGCAAAAATATAAGGTATAAAATAATGATGTGTTTTTTTGTGGCAGGTGCAGTTTCACAGAAAGATAGAGACTGGCTCATCTCATTCAGTATTGATGTGATTCCATCACAACTGTCATTTTGATATATCGATGCGCTATTGTTTTATAATAATATAATGTATATATTTTCTCTATAACACATTTTACATTCATTAGTTACACTAATGAATGGGTCTTTTTGCATTATCTTGAACATTGTCTAGCATTCATTTCATGTGTTATTGTAGTTTAGTTAAAATTTCACAGATCAATCCTTATGGCACTATATTTCACATGCTTTGCAGTTATGTAAGCTTACCTGTCCAATAAGAAGAATGCCAATTCAGGGTCGGTTTTGATCCCCAAAACCGAACGAAGTTCCCTCCAGGAATCAAATGCCCTGTCGATGTTCACTCTATTTTTAGCTCGACCACAATCACGTTCCCGCTTAGCCAGACGGGATTCAGTAGATAAATGTTTTTATTTATTTTTATTTTATTTTTTTTGGCTTACTCTGCGTTTGTGTAGGAGTCGGTGTTGTGCTGGGAGCCGGCCGTTTGCTGGATTCCATCTCTAAGATAAAGTTACCTAGTGTTGCAGACTGTTTGTTGTCGCTGTTGAATAGTGGAAGAGAAGCACTGAGGCAAGGCTTTCAGGAGCGCGTATAAACGTCACATCCTTTGGATTTTCCCGGCAAAACCGACCCGCTCCCTTCGCATGAAAATCAGTCTACAGGCTTTAATAGGCAATCAAGGAAGTCCGGGAAGGGATCCTTTTTTAAATTGCGTTACAAGCCGTTCACACATTGGCAAAAAAAAGGCGAATATTACATGAAAATTGTTACATATTGCACCTTTAATGGCCAGTATGAAATATTTATGACTGGTAAATTCACCCACTATTGGTAAGTGTGGAAAAAAGCAAATTTTGGACACTGGATGGATGTGTGACAGAGAAAGCTAGTGAAAAATTGAGTTAAAAAGCTATTCTGCTTTTAGCTCAACTGGAGAGCTTGAGTTCTTAGAGGATACAGTGGTCTTCTGGCAGTGGACTTTCTTCCATTTTGTGTCACCATACCCCCTCAGTGTGGTGGACTTGGCTGTGTGTGTGTGTTTCTGTGTGTGACAGCTGAATGGATAATGCCTCGGAGTTAGGGAAAAGCCTAGAGTGAAACCAGACTCACTGCCCTGCCATCAATCCGCCTGTCTTCTTCCTTCCCTTGCTTTCTTCCTCTTGCTTCCTCTCCCTCTCTGTTTAATGCAAGCCTAACCTTTCAGGGCTGTTTGGGTGAACTTATTTGTCACCTTTCAGGCTTTCGGTGGTAAAAGAGGGTCCAGTGCCCTGTGGTTTTTATTGAGAACCTGCAATAAAGAAAGAAAGAGAGAGTGAGCAAGACAGAAATATATATAGAGAGAGAATACAGAAACTGGAAGAGATGGAGTGAGCAAATACACATATCCATCACAAAGAACAGTCAGTGGAATGGAACTGCTGTTGCCCCATGGGTGGAACAAATGAACCTTCCCCAGCACTCATCCGTTCAGAGCGCAAGCTATGGTTACTCTTATGATCGATACATGACCCTGCGACTTGCTGCGGAAAATGGGCTTTCCACAGTGTTCACTCCTTCCAAAAAATAGAAAACTGAAATAAATAAATGCCTCTGCATCTAATTCTTACAAAATAAGGGACTGTGCTATGTCAGCTAAGTCTCTCAAGAACTACATGCTAACCTATTTGTCCGTCGCCTGCTAAAAGCCCTGCTAAGTTCAACCAAACATTTTCTCTGGGATTTTAGTCCAGACAAAGACCCAATACCATCCAGGCTGTTGAAAAGCAGGGTCGCTGTATAAAAGTGGGTGATTGTCCAGGCACAGTATAGAGGCTCTGGTGTTCATGGCTGCCGTTATGCACTAAGCCTGTTGTGTGAAACTGAGCAAGGCTGTAGATTAGCCGGCCCTGTGTCGATGCGGCCTTTTGTACCCGCCGTCTTTCGAATCCTGCAGTCGTGACCAACAAAGCATGAAATGAGTAAATAACGCCCCTCAAAGAAAGCCCAACATTTTACACCATTGTCCACGGTCCCCTAAGCTGCTTAAAGACTTCAAATGCTTCTCCACTTCTCTGTTCTTCCTCCCTTTTGAACAGTAAAATGATAATGATAGTCAATGAAATATGTTTGTTTTTGTCTGTTTTTGAGCTCTCATGTCTAAATGCCAAATAATATTTTCCTTGAGGTGTGACCGCTGTGTGTATGCAAAAATATCTGTGATTTGCTAAACTGATATGGCATGTTTTAAGTGAAATTGGCATGGAAGTATAAAAGAGAAATACTGTAGAAATATGATGAGTCACTGATCTCTGTGGGCCAACACTAAGGATGAGCTACTTGTGGGTTTGAACTAGAGAGAGGCCATGTAATCTGGGACAGGAACTCAATGCCATCTGTAACTCTATTTTTCTCTCTGTCTGCCTTAATTTGTCAAACATTGGCACAATGACCAAAAAGATGGCTGGGATTGCTGTTCCTGTTATAGTAAATCTGCACCAACTGAGAGGAGAAGTATCACAAAAACGTTACACAGATGTTCATATGGGTTACTATGGTGGCCCATATGGTCGAGTAAGACAATTAATGTACAACAGACATATTTTTCATGTGGTTGGGACATGGTGTTCAGTATACAGTATTTGATGTCATAGATATATTGTGAATATTATAGCACATACCATCACCAACCGGCCAGGTGGTCACAGATTAAAAAGCAGTTGATTCTCAAAAATTATGTTTATCTGTAAATTCTTATTACAATTTCAGACAAAGTTGTTCTGTTGTTTTTGGAAAAATAAACAATTACCAAAAAAAAAAAAAAAAATACAAAAACAAAATCTCACAAACTTCAAGTATTATATGGACTAAATGCCTTTTGGCAAGTTTCATGACTGTGCCTGTTTCAAACACACACACACACATGCAAACATACTTGTTAGCACACAGAGCAATTTGTGTTCATTAGCACTAATTACAGTGTCAAGAGGTAATGAGGGGCTGAATACTTTCACCATCAGTGTAGTTTAAAAAGATCCATCTCTCCGTACACCATAAACACACAATTACCTCTAAACTAACTTGGCTCCCTGACTTTTACCCCAAGTCCTTGTATCCTAAATTTGTCTTTAGTTTCCTTTTCCGTGGGGCATACGGAAGGGGGTGGATTGGGGAATCTAGCTTTTGAGCGGAAACGTAATGGTTTTTTCTGCTTTCCTTTCCCGCAATCGATTTCACTACGCCAGGCAGGAAATGATGTTGGCACACCACAAATTGCCTGCAGATGACAGGAGATTTGATGCTAATAATTTGTTGGCGGAGAGAGCCATGCGAGCCGCGCACTGATGGAGATTGAGATGCGTTTGTCAGCAGACAGACGGAGGTAAGCGAGAATAGGGCGGACCATGGGTTTCCAAGGCGGGTGAAATGATTAGTGAATGTAATGTGGCAGATAATAGACAAGAGAATTAATATTTTATTTGGACATAGCTTCTGACGAGAGCAATTTGCATGTCAGGAGGTGACAGACGTAGCGCTGATGAGTGACAGCTCTATCGTTTTGGGCTGCATAAAAAAAAGTACCCTCAGATATTGTCTGTTACGAGACTTTCACACCCTTACGTAGCACCACTTCACACACTCTTTCATCACAGGTGTTGCTTAGGATCACTGAGGGTGTTTGTATAGTATGTGTGTGTATTTTTGTGTGCATGTTATCTGTTGAGTGTGTTTAACTTCAGCTCTGCACTCACACAAACACCACATGTGTAACCCCATCAACCACATTCACTGACAAAAGACCCCAGGTTCGTTAGGTTCACTGGATTAAGTTGACCCTAAAAAGTATTTGGACACTTTAGCCACACTTACAAATGTATGAATACCTTTGCATTGTATAGGTAAGTGCCATTTATTTTAAAGAATTATAGCATTAGCACACTTTACAAGCAAAACATTTCCAAAATATAAGTTTGTTACATTTCAAATGGACGTTGATTTAATTAACACAAAAGACGCATTGTATTTGGACACTTTCTAGTTTACAAACATTAGTGGAACATGCCCTTAGTTAATGTGATGAACTACACCTGTTGGTTAAAAGGAATCATTTACTTGCCCTCATATATTCATATAATTTTCTGTTTTCCATGGAATACAAGAGATCCAAGTGTTTCAGGTTCAGTAACCATTCACTTACATTGTATCAAAAAAAAGATGAATGGAAATGAGGACTGAGGTTAAAATTCAGCCTAATATCTCCTTCTGTCTTCCACAAAAATAAAAAAAGGCATACAAGTTTGGACCAACATGAGGGTGAGTATTTTTAATTGAACTACCCATTATAAAGTAATTGCTAAAATGGCACAGTCCAGTTCTGAGGAAAAGCCTTGTATTATGTGTTAACACTGTGTTTGATAATTTGTGAAATGTCCTAAAGTGTCTAAATACTTCTTGGGGAAACATTACTCCCAAAAATCAGCTTATTTAAAATATCAGACCAACAAGAAATACGTGTTTACATGACATTTGAAATAAACGTGTTATTCTATGCTTTTGACGTCAAACTGTGAAGAGGCACATTGGATAAGCCGGTTAGAACACCCATTAGGGTCTTTACATGCAACGCGGAATCGCCGTAATGAGCATAAATTGACCAGGGTCAATTACACCGTTTATGACGTTACACCGATAAAGGAATGTTGTTTAATGTGTTTATATGACCACACATGTTGTCAACTTATCAGTGTAAGAACATGTACTGTATGTAAATGTGCTCAATGCAGAATAAGAGACAGACAGAATGAGCAAGATAATTCTTTTAACTTAAATTAGTCACTCAGTTTTTGAGGAATCGTGATTGTCTCTGTCCTGTATACTTACCTCTGATTATACCTCGAGAAGGCTAGAGCAGGAGATGCTGCCGTCACACACGCCTTAAACCAGTTGCGTGGTTGTGAGCATAAAGTTAAGGGTTAGGCTCTAAGTAGAGTATGTGAACCCTGGATTAGTGAAAAGAGCAACCTCATGCCAGACAAGCCCCGGCCATGGTCAGAGGGCCATGCTGCGGATTTAGTGCTGGAATAACACTAATCCAGGTAGGTTCCAGCAGGATAATCGGTGCATGAGAACATTGCCCTTAGGAATGTTGCCTAAGTTTTGGTTAAGCAAAACTTGAGTGAGAAACTGAAAAAGAGAGAAGAAGAACACATACACCCCCCTGACCTTTCTTTTATGGCAGCCAATCTGGTTTGTAAACATTAATTTATTCATGAGCGTGCATCTGGTTGTTTAAACAAGATGCGCAACCCAGCAGCAATAAAAAGGAAAGGTTGACTGAGTCAGACACAATGCACACTGATGGAGAGAGTAAGATTGAAGAGCCTGTATCTATTAAACACGCTTGCTTTCAGCCTGAATGGTAGCAGCTTAAGGTTATTAATTCCCCTCCATCAATCTTTATAAGCTTTTTCTCAACTCAAACCGTTAAACCTTGACAATATTCTGTAGGACGTAAGTGAAAAGCGAATATTGGCACAACCGAAAATGTTGACTGATTGCATGGTTGTTTAAGAGTATCTTTTTAAAAATGTAATGCAACATCAAATCAATAAAACAGGTGGACTCTGATAGAATGAGGCTGGCAGAGGTCAAACTACCAACAAACATCACTCAATCCTGCAAAATCAGCATCTTCATTGTAGGGCTGGGTGATATGGCCAAAAAATATTATCACAATATTCTTTTTCATATCGTTCGATGTCAATATTTATCACGATATACATTCACATTTGTGCATTACAAATTGTTTGGCAGAAAAAAAAGAAGAAAACAAAGTCCTAAACAGTCAAAATAGTCTCTACAGTGACAGCCAAAGCAGTGGATTCTGAGGGATCTTCTGCCAAAATATAAAAATATTTTATAGAGTTCATCAATCGAGTGCAGTTGGATATGAATGTTAAAAGATCATCTGTTCATTTTGAAACATAATGACAGCTGTCCAGTATTTGTTTGAATATTTTTACATTATATATTTTTATATTTCTTTACCTTCAGATACCCAAGTAGGGTGGCATAGAAGCCCTTGTGACTGAGGAATGTTATCATATGGAGGTATATTTTCCATTATAGTGATAATGACTAGGCTACCAATTATTAATTTTATTGTCTTTCCTTGTCATCCATGTCAGAGATGATGACATCTGGTTAATTTACATAGAATTATAACAGAAATCCATTTGTTTATTATTAAAGGCTCATAACATGATGATTAATAAAGCTAAATTTAGATGGAAAAAACTGTATGGTCAAAAATCGATCTGGAAACACATTAACTTATGCGGCGCCTCATGTTTACACACATGCGGGGAAAAGAGGCAACGTGTGCAGAGCGAGACAGGGCGTAATTGAAGCGTGTTCGGTGTTAGAGAAAAATATTCAAGAATACAGCACAGAAAGATCAGAGCTGGTGTACACAGCACTGTTGTTTTGTCACGCTGCTCACTAGAGACGATGAGAGGGCGCAACCATCGTCATGAAGTCTTGCGGTCTGGATGGAATTATTTTGGGGTCCGGACTCGGCAACTAACGTTAGCCACTTCATGAGAAAGCAGAACTGCTTGCATTTTAGTGACGCACCTGATCGTCTAGATGTAGAACATAGGCTAAATATAGAAAATTATTCAAAAGTTTATCATCGACATCGTGGGTTTTTTATCTTGATAAATATCAAGATCATTTTATCGCCCAGCCCTACTCCGGTGCAACACTCAACTCTCTTGAAAATATGTGCCATAGATAGATGTGGAGTCTGTGGTAGATTCACATTTAGAACTCCCCAGTGATTGTAAGACTGTCTGTTTATGATTAACTAGCATTATAAACACACATATTGATTATTGACTGTAAAAACAGGGCTTTGTTACAAGAACTGTGTATTTGTTTAGGTGCCTTTCCAATTGTCTATTTGTTAGCCTGCTCAGTGTTGACAGTGCAAGTAGGAGGCATTAATTGAGGAGGCGTCACTTTAAGACCCAGGGAGACAGAATGATGTAATGCTAGCTTGTTTACCTTCACTGGAGACTGTCATCACTCTCTGGGCTGATTGCCCATTTCAAATGAATCTGCAGGTCACATTAGGCTGAAGATCAAGCCAAACTGCAAATCGGCATGTCTTGTAAGCTCATGTTTTACCCTAAGCGTCCCAGTGTCTTCCTCTAGCCTCCGACTTTGCCCAAAATGGAATTATAAATATTTCCCATCTTGTTGTTTTGTGCTCAGAGGACGAAGCTGGCTTTATTTCTGCAATGCTCGTCCAGTATAGAAGTTTGTGATGTGTTGGGTTTAGCACTCCCTTCCATCCCCTGTGGGGAAATTGCTAGCTGCTCCCACCTGCACAACTCTGCTTATTAAGCCAGTGTCACACATGTGGGTCTATATTGTTGGCTTGGACTCACCCTTCCCTTCTCCATCTGCTTCGACCTTCTTATCTGCTGCCTCATGTGTCTCACAAACCTGCTATTCCCTGAAGCAGGGATGAAGCACTCAGTGTGTGTTTTGGTGTGTTCCAGTGAGTGTGGTATTCATTGCACTCTGCTTTCACCTCATGGACTCTTTATGCTGCCCTCATAGAGTACGTCATTCCTTTCACCTGCCTGTGAGTATGATTGGCCGAGCCCAGGAGGAGGCTGAGAAATTACACTCCTCTACTTAGCCAGGTTGCAGTGGTGATGACAGGCCGGGCGTCCAATGGACAGCCCTCTGTGCTGTGCCGGACACACTAAAACAGTGGGACTCCTGATTAGCGTGAATGGAGTACACTAGCGTGGGCTCTGCTCTTTATGATCATGGTGATTGTTTTATTTAGCCTTTCTGTGGGTTAGATCGGCATGCTGCCATGCTGGAAATCTTTCTGACTGTGCAACAATTATATGTGATCTGCATGACTCGCGTCACAGCAGAAAAGTATTTGTTATTAAAAAAAAAAATAAAAAAATGCTAGAACCCCCAACCTTTTTTGCTCGTCTCTCTCTCTCTCTCTCTCTCTCTCTCTCTTCTTTGCTTTTCTTTCACTGGGTGTAACCCCTGGCCTGCACCCAGCAGGGAGCTGCGGAGCCGCTGAATGAAGTGGCTTAGCCGAGCCGGCCTCCCTCTCTTACAACGGTCACCCCAGGGAGTCTCCTCTAGTAAAGGACAGCAGCAGCTGTGTCTGCCCCCTCCCAACAATTCCCACCCCGTAATCTAGTTTGTGTTGGGGTTTTTGCATGGGGTGAGTGCACATTGAGATAGGGAGGGACAGATAAGGAGTGAGAGAAAAAAAGAACATTAAAAATGCTCCTTCTTCTCAAACTAATTATACTGTTCCCAATAGATTAATATTTGAATCAGTATTTGGGGTTTGAGAAAGAGAGTAGTGGATGATCAATATTGGGAATATTGATATCTAGAGAGCAGGGTGCAAATGCAAATGTGTATAATTTAATTTGCATAATTTAATAAAAACTTAATGGTAGCAACATGTGACACAAATTGTTGAATTTAAACTAACACGTACAGTACTGTGCAAAACATTTAGGCAGTTGTGAAAAAATATAGTCAGGATATACATACATAAAACTGTGGCAATTTCTCCAAGATGTTTAGAAAAACCTATCTGCCAACAACTATGAAAAACTGTGCCCAAGTGTTTTTGTTCACTGCAATTTGTATGAAGTTAATTGATAAATAAAACACCTTCATGGCTTTTTTATTTTTATTTATCTTTTTATTTATTTATGCTTGTAGATTTATGAGCTCTGGAGTACTAGTACAGAGCTAAGAACATCGTAAGGACACAGACTTATGCAGACACCTTCATGACAATCGCAAAATTACACCTAATACAATTTAAATACCTATAGCTACACTTTATGCTCATTTAATATCAGTATACATACGTTTTATTTTATTATTATTTTTAACCGACAAGGCTAATAATAATAATAATAACAATAATAAATGCAGAAAATGGCTTGTCAATATTGGATGAACAGATAAATTAATAAGTAAACAAATAAAGTTATTTTTGGACTGGTTGGTAACAACAAAGTGGTGGCATGATTGTTGCAGAGAACTGTAAAAATTACAAACAGAGAGAGAATGAAAAAAGTAAATAACATGTTGCCGTGCATGAAAATCATCCATACAGTATACTGGCTCCTCATCCTCATCTCCTCTTCCTCTCTGACACCTAAGGGTGCTCTTGCCCGCACCATGTGTGTGTAGTACCACACATGCTGTGTAGCATTTCTGTTACCATTATCACTTTTGGGAGTAAAAAGCAGATCTCCCTTTGATTGGTGAATGTCCCTAAAGTGCAGCTTCCAAGCGTATCCTTATTTTGCGCTCCGCAATATCACGGTAAACCACATTATATTCAATTAATGCTTGTTGTAATAAGCAAGACCATACACAGGGCCTCCGCTGTTTTCACTGCTCCTTGAAGCTTTAATCCCGACCCACAGAGCAAATTTTGAAAACAAAATATAAAAATGCACATCTGATGAACGAAGCAGTGATTGTGTAAAATAAATCTATCGTTCTGCACAAAACATTTTAAACTGTACATTTAAGAAAATATTTTTAAATATTTCCAGCGAGCTACATTTTTAAAGTTACGCACAAATAAAATGAAGTTGCAATGACAAGTAGCACTATACAGTCACATTTCAGCACTTCACGTTTATGGACAGTGTTTCTCTTAAGTAGCACTTGAAGCGCGTCCTCGCACGTTCATGTTAAGTGTAGTTTTGTGAAACACACGTAAAAAATAACGAAAGTTCATAAAATTGCTCATAGAAAATGCTCTTAACCGCTAAGATCAATTGTTATTGGGAAACGAGGCCCTGGCCCATATATCAGGCAGCCACTAAAAGAGAGGGTTGTAAAATGGTGTGTGTGTGAGTCATGTTTTGCCTACATTGAATAGTAAAAGTATAGTAAAACCTGAAATCATTTACACCTTTTAGCATATCTCTTACAGAGGGTGGTATGTTTATGTTCCCTCTCTGTGAGAAAGAATAAGCACTGGTGACAGTAGGCACTCTCTCTTTCTCCTAACGTCTCTGTAGAGGCCTGAAGAGTCCTCAGAGTCTCACGTCTTGTGTTACAGAGACAGCCAGTGAAAATCTATACTGAATGTCATTACTTTGTTTAATCGCCACCACTCCCCATAACTCAACTAATAAGCAAAAATCATGGCATCTTGTTCGCCCAATGTCGCAGGAAACGAGCAGCGCCCACCGTGGGAAGTCTCTTGAATTCTGTGGCAATGAGATCCATCTGCCATCTCTAGGAGATCTGTAGATGTTTATTGCATCTTAAGACATGACACAAATCCCCATTTTCAAATTTCCTCACTGCTCCCAAACACCATTCCTTTGAAAGAGATACTCGGCGACATCCCATCTCAGCATGTGCAGTTTTTTGTTTTTTTGAATCCTTCTCTAAGAGAGATACTTTTGCAAAATCATTACAGCAGTAGGTCAGTCTGAAATATGATATCATTACAGTTCCCTGTAAATATACCCTCATTTTTTTCTTTCATTCTATGAGCAGGAGGCAAATGTAGCACATGATCAATGTTCAGTGAGGGAAAAGAGACTCTCTGAGGGAGATGGCCTATTGACTTGTGGCACATAAGCCTTTCCTGCATATGCATTTGCTTCATCAGAAATATACATTCCTTCTGGACATGGAAAGCACCAGTGAAAATGAGGCTCAGCAGTTTCGCCCCCTGTTTTTTTTTTTTCTAGTAGACTTTGTCTCTGGAGATAGGATTTGGACCTCACTCCAAAATGTGTATCTGTCTGTGGGCGGTCATTATTTAAGAATTGTGGGGGATATTAAAAGGACACCTTCTGCATTGGCATCATTTGGCAGAAACTAAGGGCCTGGACATTTTTTAACTAATATCAGTCACCAATTTGCAGTTTATACACAATGCATTGAGTAATGCGCCATTTCACCTGCCTTTTTGAGCTTAAACTGCCGGCCCTCTAGCTGTTTTGATAATTGCATGCTATTGGACTTCTTAAGAAGTTCCTTTTAAAGTTTTGTGAAGGGGCACTCTAAAAAGGCTAGCTAGCGCTGTAATGTTAATCTTACTGTGTACCCATTAGCACAGCAGGGCTGAAGAATATGACTGTAAAATAATGAATTTAAACTAGCTTTCTGTCAGTTATAATGCCCTCACTCGCTAATGAAGAAATTTGCAAAAATTTGTGCAGGTAGCTTTTGCAGGCACCTTCTGTAGACAATTAGCACATCAGAGCTGGAAACAGGTAGGAGTGAATCAACAGTGCCGTATCTCAGCTACTTTAAATGGTTGTTCACTTTTATCACACCTTTCTCTCACTTCCCCTCTCCTCTTTTACTGTTTTAGTTATAATTAACTAGTGTCTTGTTTGATGTTTGAATAGAGTTAATTTGCTAATTTGCATCTAATTGTGTGCTGATACTAAGACATGTTTGCCATCTCCATCAGCTTCACTTTACTAGACACAATTGTGAATTTCTAATGAGTCCTAACGGCATGTCACAATTTTAAACATGGCTATTGATGCACAAACTTTGAGTGAAGCAGGTGTGTCAGAGTCCATGTTGTTTTAATAGTCTGCAAACAAAACAAATGAGTGCAGTTTAATGGTGAATTGTCACCATTTATTTCTCTGCATCATTGTAGTATTTACAGTTGGCCCAAACATTTTAATTCTGTCATCATTTATTCAACTTCATGTCATTCTAAACCCATTTTTCGTGGTGGAACACACACACACACACACACACATATATATATATATATATATATATATATATATATATATATATATATATATATATATATACTGTATATATTAGGCATGAAATAATTTTACACATTTTATTTTATTAAACAATCAAGAGACATATGTTCCATTTGAACTTTACTGAAACAAATCTATATAAATTAAATGTAATTTAAACCTTAAATGACACAACTGTCTCTGACACTGGCAACAAAAAACTAAATAACTTTAACCACAGCACTGCATTTCTCAACACATTGTAATGTCAAAAACTCCATTAAACTAAACACATACATTTTTTTTTTCTTCTTCTTCTTGAGAAAAATCTTAGATCACACAACAGTGTCTGACATTGGCAACAAAAAGCAGAGCTCTATAATAAAATAACTTTAACCACAGCACTGCATTCCTCAACACATTGTCATGTCAAAAACTCACAGAATTGTCATGTTTTTCTTGAGAAAAATTTGTTTGTCAACATTATCAGCTGCGAGCTGAGACCGGCTTGCTGTGACAATGTCTCCAGCAGTGGAGAATACCCTCTCGCTGGGCACAGAGGTTGCAGGCACAGCAAGGTAATGCTGAGCAAACTTGCTGATGTGAGGAAATGTTTTCTTGTTATTATTCCACCACTGAAGTGGATCGGCATCCAGAGGAATACAGTCCACTGCTTTGTATGCAAGCACCTCTTCCTCAACAATCTTGTCCACTGACTTGTTGCCTGACTCCTGGGCCATAAACACTTCTCCAAACAGCTCACTCATGGCAGACCTCTTCTCTGGGGGAGCTGATGTATCAGGTGTCTGTGTCTCTGATGATGACATGTCTGGCCCTGTTATTATGGTTTCATCCAGTAGAAACAATCATAACCAAAATAAATAAATGAAAAGTCATTTTAACAAAATTTGTTTAAATTTAAATTGTAAATTATTGTGCAATGATGCACACAATTTATACAATACCTCTTTATCACACTGTAAAAAATAAAAAATTGAGAAAACTTAAGAAATTAAGGCAACCAGCTTCAGGACTCTTTTGAGTTTGCTCAACTCAAGGGCAAATTAGTTGTATCAACTTAAAAATGTCAGTTTGTCTGTGCTTTCATTTAACTAAATAAGTTCAGTCTAAACACTCAGAAATAAGAGTAAATTCTACATGTTCACCGAAGTTCAACAAGCCACAAAATTCCATGTGTCAGCCCCACCAAAATACTGTTTAGTTAGGCTGACTTAAATAGCAGTGTCACCACTAAAACTTTCATAAAAGTTAAATCAACTTGAAAACTGAAGAAACTTCACTAAAGCGAGTACTAATCAACCTGATGGTGACTTCAAATAAAACACAACTTTTTACAGCAAGACATCATTAAAACACTAAAACACAAAAACAAGAATCATCTACTGTATTAATTCTAAACAATAATCAGTTATATGTCGCCATGCTTTGACCAAAGACACATAAATAAATTTAAGCACAAGGATTATGGGTATTGCCTCCACACAAATTGCTTCTCTAATTGGCATGCTCAGTGGCAGATGCAACAATATAAAGTTTACAAATCTTTTGACCCCATGAATTTTCAGGACCTTTCCATGACTACTGGAGAATATTCTTAAGAATCAAAATCACACATTTAAATTGCCTAATAATTCCTGATTTTCCATGACTTTGGGAGCCCTGGCCTTAACTGACTTACTACAGTAAACATGAAGTTTTCACTGCACAGACGTTCACAAAGTTTCTACAGAAAATCCACTAAATAGACAATCCAATGTAGTATATTTACTGCACAATAGTGCATTGTTGTCAACTATTAAGGTCAATACAACAATCCAACATTCTGACCAAAATGTCACTAATCAATATTTACATGACATAAATAAATTGCAATAAGGAAATATTCCTTGTCAAAGTATCAAGCCAAACTAGCAGTGATTGCACACTAGTAGCAATGATAAGCAGATGGAATTATTCTGCCACAACTGGCTTCCTCAGTGATCAGACTGAGCATGTTCAAAAGCCTGCAAGTTCTACCTTCAAGACAAAACTTGACATTGTATGTTCTTACTGTTCTTTCTTAATGCAAGTTGATCACACTGAAAGGCATAAAAGTTGAACTTATTGATTTTTTAAAGTAATTTCAACTTTTTCTACATTTGATAGTTCAATCAGTT
>NC_059351.1:38137500-38200000 GCF_019703515.2 Myxocyprinus asiaticus
TGTATATTAAGGCATAGTAAGAATTCTGAGTACATTAAATCATTGAGTGGTTAGAAATCAGTAGCCAATTATGCCTTGTTGCGTCATTTGATTCATTCATAGGTTTGGCAGTAACAGTATCTATATTTAGCAGTGGTGGAAAGAGTATTGATATTTTTTTACTTAAGTAAAAGTACTGCTACTTAAGAAATTATTCAGGATAAGTACTGAGGAATATTATGACTGAAGTAAGAGTAAATGAGTAGTTTACTGAAAAATCTACTCAAGTAATTATG
This sequence comes from Myxocyprinus asiaticus, assembly GCF_019703515.2. Taxonomy (NCBI): domain Eukaryota; kingdom Metazoa; phylum Chordata; class Actinopteri; order Cypriniformes; family Catostomidae; genus Myxocyprinus; species Myxocyprinus asiaticus. The sequence continues at coordinate 38,137,776 of NC_059351.1, forward strand.
TTACAATGTACTTTATGAAAATGATGTTATATATAGTATATACGCTTCCATTTTTAGAACACAAATACATTTTTGTTCTTGAAAGAAATTAATGCTTCCTTTCACCAAGGATGCATTAAATTGATAAATAAAATACTGCCAAAATCATTAATTGCAAATTATGATTACAGTTTGAAATAATTTTTTTAAGTGGTATTTATTCCATTTTTTCTTTACCCGTGATGGCAAACATATACTGTGTTACCTATTCATTACAAAAGCATTCTAAAGTGATAATTTGGTAAAGTGATAAATTTTCTTATTATTAGAACAATTGAAAATGGTTGCGCTACCATGCGGAAATCACAGTACAGTGGGGATTTTTTCCCCATTTGCTGAGATATTGAGTTCTTACAATTTGCTTTACATGTGCAAGTCAAATTATGGTTTTAAAAATAGGCAAAAAGAAACACATTTCTCCTGAAATTCTGTTTTCTCCTTAAGTCTATTATTTTAGAGAGATGAAGGCTATTCCATGCATTACTGTTTAAAAAAAAAAAAAAAAAATCTCTAACCAGGATAGAGAGGGAAGTGGACGGCCAGATGCACAACAAAAAGACAAGTAAATCACAGTATCAAGTTTGAGAAACAGACTCCTCACAGGTCCTAAACTAGCAGCTTCTAAATGCCAAAGACCTGCATTGCTGCAAGAGGATTCTTGGACAAACAGAAACTTTTAAGAATAAAATATTTATTTAAATAGAAATAGCTAAATGTCTCTAAACTACATAATGTGCATTGTGACTGAAACACATTCCTATTTCAGGTTTATTCTCATTCACGTATGTCCAAGTATGTTGGCTATTAAGTTAACATACTCCACAAAACTAATATAATACAATATCATAGAGGAGGAAATTTATCCTCTATGATATTGCAGCAATTATCCAGATATGGAATGAGATTATTAAGCAAACTGTTATTATTATTATTATTATTGTTATTATTATTATTAGTAAGCAACTCCTACATGCCAACTGAATAAAGTAAGGCAAAAATAAACATTTCACACAGTGTTTAGTGAGATATATGATTGATTCAAATGCTAAAAGTGGTTGTTCTGTATATGTATTATTGTATTACAGTTGTAATAATAAAGTCTTAATTAACATGATGGCTATTTAACATATTGAGATATTATTATTAAGTAAATTGTAGCATTTGGTTACATTATGGTTTATGATTTATCATACCTTGTTTATATAACTTCCATCCTCGTGCACTTTTCCTACATATCTGCATGATTTTATGCACTGCTGCCACACAATTGGCTGATTAGAAAATCGCATAGTTGATTGTCTGTGCCAGACAGGCAGGTTTGAGTATTTCTGTAACTGCTGATCTCCTGGGATTTTCACACACAACAGTCTCTAGAATTTATTCAGAATAGTGCAAGAAACAAAAGCGGTGGTTCTGCAGATGGAAAAGCCTTGTTGATGAAAGAGGTCAACGGAGAATGGCCAGACTGGTTCGAACTGACAAAGTCTATGGTAATTCAGATAACAAGCTCAGAACAACTGTGGTGAGAATAATAGCGTCTCAGAATAATATTCTGATATGAGGGTTGGTGCTGTTTTGGTGGCATGAGGGGGACCTACACAATATTAGGCAGGTGGTTTTAATGTTATGTTTGATCGGTGTATGTCTCTGTCCACATTATACACATTTTTTTTTTAAATAGTGGAATTCTAAAAAAAAAAGCAAAAATCCACCAATTAGAGAGTCACGTAGACAAACCATTTCCAAATAAATGTAGCCTAAAGTTAATAATCATTAGAAATGGTGAACAATTGATGATTAACTGATTTGATGATGTTCAGGATTGAGAACGATGTAGAACCAAACACTGTCAGGATATATTTATAGGAAAGTTCAATGACAATTCACATAATCTATTTATGAGCACTACAGAAAAGAATGGAGAATAAAAGCAAATTTTCCTATATATTTTCTTTGAAGGTTCGGTTTCATCATCGTTTTGCCTCTTGTGAAAAAAGGTTGTGCGTATGAGCTGACATCACTTCTGTAACAGCTTTCTTTTTTTTTTAAGTCTGTAGTTTTCACTGCACCCAGCAGCTAAGCAATTTGCATAAATACATTTGATTGAATAAGATGCAATAAAAAATTTTTTGCAAAAGTTGCTGCTTCATGTTTTGGAGAAGAGTGTAACTGAACTACGTCCAGACAAGCTTAAACATGCGCGCTCCTCCGGAACTGGACCACGGATAGCTTGACGAGCACCGATGCTGTTGCAGGTGTTGAGTGTTGTTAAACTCACCGCTGTTTACCGCGATTTTATCAGAATAATTTGGAAGTTCAGATACAAGTGATTGGCAGGCCACATCAAATCACTGAATTACATTAAATAAAGACATTACATTGTACCAGAAGAAGTGGTGGTGCGCAAGAAATCTGCCGGTACTCTGTAGAATAAATTATAGAAGTGCAGGTACTGCGTACCTCTGTGTTACACCCCACTTCAAGCACTGATTTTGGGCATATTTTTGTTAATTTCGGTGGTATTTTTGCCCAGAGTATCCGTTAATTTCCGACACTATTGGCATGTATTTAAATAAGGTATTTAAAAGTTTGTTTTAGACATATAGTAGCAAGTAAACAAGATATCCACACATGTATGTCAAACTACATTGTGTTATGTTTGACAGAGTTAAAACATTGCCTACCTTAAAAACAAGTGAATTTTGATCAGTGGTTAAACGTGTTCAGACAGTTCCCTCGTATTTGAATGAACATCTCCCTTCCACAATAAAATGAAATATGCATAAGATCACAGTATTACAGTTCTTGTATAGTGTCAAGGCAGAAAGACTTGAAGAAGCTAGAGAAGAGAGGACACCAGTGGCAGTTTATGCAAGCATCTGTGTTCATGATGCTGTGCCCTTTGGGCTTCCGTTTTAGTTTATAATTTTTTGCACTTATAAATTTCTTCTTCCCAAAAATTCAGAAATAGTATGTATTTTTTTTTTGTACTTTGTAATTGTGGTGAAAAATAACTGTAGCAAGTTGAATACTTCATTTTTAATCAACTCAAGTAAAGTACTATTGTTAATGTGAAATATTTACTCAAGTACTTTAACAAGATTAGTTATAATTCATTACTTTCCACCTCTGATATTTAGTTAAACATTACACTAATAGAGTGATTGTGCTCCAGGAATTTTTTTTTTTTTTGTTTTTTTGTTTTTTTAACTACTGTTTCAGCACATAAGCGAAGGTTCTAATCTAATTTGTGTGGGTGTATGTTAAAAAGTGTTTTACACCTCTTTTTTGTGTCCACATTGTCATGACAACAGATAAGATTGTATTTCACCACTAATTTACTTCTAGATTGATATGAAACTGTGATTTTACATGTGTGCTTTTGCCCAGGCATCTGTGAGGATGGCACACTGATGCCACCCCAGCCATGGCACCAGCAGCTGCTGCTTGGCTGTTGTGTTGCTGAGCCATCTGTGACACTAGCACTAGCAGCATATTAATCTACAGCACTAGACTAGCCTGCCCTTGGAGGGAATGAAAACTTAAATTTTATCTGCCCTCTAGATAAATTGTATGTCACAGTGCAAGTGTGTGTTTCATATTGAACTTTTCTCAGACTCTGAAAGCTTTCTCACTGTTATTAGTTTAGGAAAAAATGAATTTGGCAGTAATGTCTTTGCCACGGCCCTTCTCAAGTTTTATGTCTCTTGACCCCTCATGACCCTTAAGGTCATGCCCTGCCTTAGATTTGGCTTTCAGGCCTGTCAGCATAGTGTCCTGTCTGTGACTGAAGTGACATGTCCTCTGATTGATGCTGACCTCTTATTGAACTCACACCCCACACAGACCACTGTCCACAGGGGATGACCGTGAGGGTTTTGACCACCAATACCTATCACACATGTGCACACACACAAACACAGTCATACTGAGACTGTGAATTTAAAGCATTAATTTAGAACAATTTAATGGAATAGCCTTTCTTTCTTATGCAAAACACAATATACTGGTCCATCTTTTCAATGCAGTAGCATTTGATAGTGACTCACTACACAGCTTAAAAATTACTTAAAAGTATTAATGTAGCTTGTGCGTCATATTCCAAGCCTTTTGAAGCTATATGATTTTTATACAAAGTTTTGGTCAGAATCCAAAATTTAAGTAATTTTTCAGTGAAAATCTCGACGTTCATTGCGCGTTCATAAGAATGACATGAGTAAATTAAGACTATCGGATTGTAATTTTTGGGTGAACCATTCCTCTAATTATTTAAAAAACTAGCATTATTAAAAGTAATGTCCACAGTCTACCCAGTCACAGCTGCTACAACATGCAACTTGCCTCGCCAAAGCACACTTACAGAGAGCAAGCAGTACAGAATTATTTGTTGGGTGCTTTGTTCAGGAGCGGGTTTCGTTATTAGCAATAATTTATAATTATCAAAGATAATTATTATTTATTAAAATCAATAGGACATTGATTAGAATCAACATTAACTTTTTAATCCTTTAAATCAACAATCATCAAAGATAAACATCAATGATCAAATTCAATAGAATATTAATTATTATCAAAGATAATTATTAATTATAAAATCAATAGAACATTGATTAGAATTAACATTAGCTTATTGATCCTTCAAATAAAAAATCATCAAAGATAATTATAAAAATCAATAGAATATTAATAAGGATTAATATTGCCGGGGCACCACCCTGGAATCAGGTACTAATAACCAGACAGTATAGCAGTCTCACTATAGGATTGTTCTCTTAGGAATGTCGACGTCTGGAGAACATCGACATTCAAAGGAAAACAATGGAAGCTTGAATCTGAGCACTGACATCCCCTGCTATCCCTTGACACAGGTGTATGCAGGACAATACCAAAACACTTCTCTTTAAAGTATAACAAAATTTATTTATGCAGTAATATCAATTAATAGTCAATACAATGCAGTCAATAAACTTCCGACTTCCAACTACAAACTAAACAGTAACATGATTAGATATGATAACAAATAAGCCTATAATACATGAGAGGAAGGAGTGTGTGTGTGTGTGTGTGTGTGTGTGTGTGTGTGTGTCTAAGGAGTGGAGTGCACAAAATGGTGGACGTGGCTATCGTGGAGAGACCATCACATGACATTTCCGGCCAGAGAATGTGGCCGCGAATGTGCGCGGAGAGACTGGTTAATGGCTCCGCCCGTTTAATGCATGTCTCCGCTGGTACGATAACTTAGGGACAAAGCTGGACTCTATCGCCAAGATATCTGCTCGCCAAATGTGTGTGCGGGTATGTTTGTGAGGGGTTGTGTGTGTGTGGGTGGTTAGTATGAGAGAGAGAGAGAACAGAGTGACGGCACCGAAGCCAGTTTTAGCGATCGTGGGAGACAAGGCAACTGTTAGTTTATCACTCAGATGTGGTGAATGACTCGTAATCCGTCCGTCGTGGTTGTTGGTTCTTTAATGGATAAACTCAGTGTGCCAGTCTCACCCGCGATGGCGGAAATGCACAAATAGTCCAATGTGGTTGGACGACAACACAGTAAATCTCATTCTTGGTAACAGTGAGTTACAGTAATACCTTGAGTATTATTAGCAGCAATGAGCGGACTCGGGGGTCCGTAAACTGTACAAGCCTTGATAGACAAGAATAACACACTATAATAATCTATCTCTGCCCAGACGTAAACCTCTTACTTGAGTCCCGTGAGAACATGGGTAGAATGTGTGTTTGTCCGTCGCTTGACTCCAACTTGGTTCCTTGAAGCTCGGATGATAACAGGAGGCCGTTTCCTCTCTCTGTCGGCGGGCGGTACGGCGGCTGATTCTCGGCGGGCTGGTGGAGAAATCAGCGAAGTCGACTTGGTTGAAGAGGGAAGAGAAATCTTCTTTCTTCACTTCTGCAGGCAAATGGGTGAGACGCAGATTGCTCATCGGTCTCCTCCGGATCCATTAATGTGCTCCGTGGAACACGGAGAAATCTCGGCTCGTCCAGCGAGATGAGATTGTATGGCCAAAGTTCAGGTACATATATTACTTCCTTGGGCAACGAGGCTACACCTGGGAGCAGCAGGGCTGCAGCTAGTCGCGGCTCATACTGTCGCTGGAAGCAACACACAGAAAGATATCTGAAGTTTTATACTCTCAATGACATCATGGTTAAGGGACGCATTCTGTCGTGCATTTCATCCAATAGGTGTTGAGAGTTCGATCCTTCAGAATTTCACACATAGGTGTAAAGTAAGCAAGGCTTCATGGGATCTGTAGTCTGTTTTGGACTCCCTTTGGCGTCGTTGTTGTTATCAGGCTTTGAGTGTTCTTATAGGCCGCAGTCAGGCTTTATGACTGTATGTAGGCCTACCTTTGTCTCCTATTTGTGTACATGAGGCCCAACATATTGATGAGGGCATTCACAAAATACTCATTCTTGCTTTTAAAAACAGCTAGATGGAGCACAACAGAATAGAACAGAAGACAAGTGTCTCAAAACCAGGGGCAGAAATTTACAGGGGCTCGGGGCAAAAATGTCACACATTGTAATATAAATGCCCTCAAAATCAGCCATATCTCTTGAAATTTACATGAACATGACAACATTTTTGCAAGTTAAAATTGACATGCTGTATAACACATTAGACTGCAGTTTCCCAGTGAAATGTCCAGCTGGGGGTGCCAAAAGCGAGTTAAATGGTGTTGTATTCAAATGAGGTTTTATGGTGAATTTTAGATTGATGTTTTTAAAACATACCTCCCTAACCTTAATCTTTTGCCTGAACCTAACCAATAGTGTTTTAAATTATAAATGAGACATTTAAAAAATACATCCTTACCAAATCAATGCCTAAACTTAACCTTTTTTGTTTCTTTTTTTTTCTTCTTTTTTTTTTTTTTTAATGTAAATGAGATGTTAAAAAAGACATCCTTACCAAACCAATGCCTAAACCTAACCATTAGTGTTTTAAAATGTAGAAGCGAAATGAAAAAGCAAATTTTCTGAGGCAACCACATAATTTTCTGCTGTGTCTATGACTCTGTCATGTCACGTGTCAGCTTCAGTTCTTGGCTGTTCTTGAACCGCTATCCTCCGACTCCAAGTCCAACACCCTATCAGGTGAGCTACCACGCAAGATAAATAAGCTAAAATAAGTGTATATACCATATGTAGGTGGGTCTGTAATACAAACATAAAACATTATTGTTTTTCAAAAGATGCGTTAGAGTAAAAGTGTGTCGATCTCATAAAATAGCAGGTTCTGAGTATTATCAGCCATTAAAGTCATGATTTGAGTGAAAGTGAATAACACACACAGTTGTTGTAGCGCCTCTAGTGTTCATTTCACCTGGAAACTGAAGGGAATTGTATAGCATTTGATCTGGATAAAATTAAACATGGTTTTACTGTAGTAATACTGTAGTAATCATGTGTTTTGGTGGAAACTATATAGTTCTGATGTACTAACCATGGTGTTACTACAGTAACATGTTAATAGTAGTTAATAGTAACCATGTTTAATTTTGTGGTAACTATGATTTTACTAGAAAAATACCATGGTAATACTATGGTTACTGTAGTAAAACCATTGTTAATTTATCGTAAGGTAGGGTTAGGGGTTGGTGTAGGGTGTCTGTGGGACTCCAAATAAACACAGTAAAAGTATCTGCAGTGATGCCACTCTTCTGTATGTTAGTATTTATACAGGAGTGTAAGAGTATCTGCCACTATTTGCACTAGAGTGCAAATAGCATCTAACGCTATTTGCACTTAGTGCAAAGAAGATGCTTTTTGTTGCTTTTTACACTTAGTGAAAATAGCATCTGTCACTACTTGCACTTAGTGCAAATAGCCTCTGCCTCAAAGATGTCCATTTAACGCACGTTTGCATAGAAACGTTTGTGTTCTTGTGAACAGTTGCTAATAAGTTTACCTACAGATGAGGATGATTGTAAAATGTTCAGTGATGTAGAAATACAAAGTAAAACAAAATTTATTTTGATTTCTAAAGCCACTTTTTGTAATGTCTCTTCAGTGTTTTATACGTCTGCCACATTAATGTTTGTCTTTGAATTTCCTACATATGTGGGCTTTTCTCAGCAAATATTGTAATATGCAATTATTTATAATTTGATTATTGAATTAGCATGTCATGTAATTATTTTAATTTATTGACAGTGCTATTTGTTGTATTTTTTGGTTTTGTCCTTTTTTCTAAATGGACCAAATAGGTATCAAGAATAATTGTAGTCTATGTGTATTAAAGAAAGAAAGACCCAGAGAAAGATGACTTGCAACTGTAGGAGAAAGTTCAAACAGTGCATTTGTGTGTGGCTTGTTTGCGCTGGGGCTTAAGAGCGCTGGCGGGGTGCTGTATTCACCAGGGGCTGCCGGGACTGGCATGGTGTGAGCAAACAGCCTACTCTTTTCCACGGCCTCCTCTGTGGCGGCATCAGTGGGAATATGAGAGTGAGGCAGGAAAAGTGAATAAGGAAGGGAATGGAATCGATTGTCCCTTTGCACGTGCATGACCTGCATTAACATACCCACCTGTCGCCATTCCTCAGCGACTCCCCATCAGTCATTCCCTGGTTCTCCTCATCAGCCGTGTCAGTCTCCCCCCTCTGCCATTACGAAGCACTGTAAATGCGGAGTGGACTGTTTACCTCATTACACAACCTTCTCGGGGATGGTAAACAGCTGGCACTGGCAGGCAGGCGGGCAAATAAGCAAGCAAATAAGAATAAGAGAGGAGAAGGGAGGAGACGGCACCCCAGGCGGATTAGCAGACAGTAGGATCTGTTTCTGCACCATGACAAGCCCTCACACTTCACTGACTGATGGATATACTCGTCCGCTCACTGCGACTATGCTTAATTTGCAATCTAATGATCCAATGGCCTGCTCCACTCACCAGCACGTACATAAACTCCGCACCGCTGAAGTCAAGCTTAGTGGGGCACCTCTACAGCCGAGCGTGCATTTTCCTTAGAGCTTTGAGCACAGCCAACAACAGAAAGAAACATATTTTTTTTTCACTTTTTTCATTCTCACCCAGAAAACGTGTGGAATCTGCATTGTAATGCAGAATCAAACAGAGCAGAGAGGCATGTTAAAAAATATAATTTGAAAAAAGCAAAACATATATCACGTTTCTGTCAAAACCTGTACATGTGTGCATGCAGAGGGTGAGACCGTTTAGAATGAGATTACAGAGATCATTAAACAGAGACATTGTTGAGTCGTGCTCATCGTGATGTGTGTCGGCTGCTTCATGTGCATGGCTTTAATGAGTCCTTTGTTTTTTAGTAGGGATCGATTGCCCTCTTCATATTGTGCATGCATGCATATGTGTGTGTCTTGTGAATATTAACTGTTTAGCAAAACGTGGATTTGTTTACAGTGGACAATGATATATTAATTGCTGTTTGGCTTTACGTCTTTCATTTACTGGTGTGTGTGTATGAATGCACATCTGTGAATGTGTATTTTTCTTCATATGCGTACATAAATTCTAATCTAGACTAGGATCATTGAACACGTGTGTAATGTAAATAGACAAGGTAGCACTAGCACACACACACATGGGTACACGCATGAGCATGCAATCAATATATTCGGTACCTTTAATCTGCATATTTACACACATGGAATATTGATAATCCGTTTGATCAGATAAATGTATAACATACCCACAGATGTGTGAGTATAAAAGTAACGGGCTCTATCGCTCATTTAAAATTGGCTCTTGCATTTCCGCAAATAATAATTAGAAAGATTACCACATCAGTATTCCATGACAAATATTCCCTGATGCTGCATGCATTGAATGATGTTGCATGCACGCCACATTAAAATTAAGTGTCTACACTGGAAGTTATCTAACAATGTTTTCTTCCCACTGACCAATCAGCAGTTAGCTTGAAGATTTGTCTATTTTATTTATCTTTATTTCAGATCAAGTCATATTTATTTGTATATCTTCTTTTTTGTATATATAAAAACAATATATCTATTATCTATAATACTTGTATATTTATATTACTTTATACATATAACTACATTTTATTTTGTAATATATACAAATTGAAATTGCATTAACTATTTTACAATAGTGAAATATTTTCAGACACAATATAAATGTGGTTAAAAACAAAGTATATATATATATATATATATATATATATATATATATATATATATATATTCCTCATCACTTAATTTCAGACAGATGAGGAAGTTAAAGTGGCTGGAGTCACTGTGGAGTACGTCAAAAATTAAATGGCCTCTCCTGAAACATGCCCACAGGGGGCAATCATAAAGTCACGCATTTGTACACAAAAATGTTCTGTTCACACCAGACCCGCTTCCAACCATGCTCCTAAATCAAACAAAATAGCTCTCAAAGTTTCACGGATGCTTTTCATTATGTACCACTGGTGTTCTGGTTTCGTTTGACATGATTTCTTCAATTTCATGTTAACAGGGCTGAAAGTGTTTGGCAATTAGGATTATACTTGTGATAATTACAATTAGTTGCTGCTCTGTGAATGGTGTGTATAATATAGGGGGCATGCTGCATGTGCACAAATAGAGGCTTATTTTGATAATTGTAAAGTACCTTTGAGTGAGGAAAAAATAACTGGACTGTACAGTAGTTATTGCTTTGAATAGATTGCATAGTGTGTGTGTGTGTGTGTGTGTGTGTGTGTGGTGGGGGTGGGTTTGGGTGGTAAGGACATTTCTTTTAGGTTACAAACTGGTGATTACAAGGGTATTATACTATAAATGTGGTTTATGAGGACATTTCTAGTGTCCCCATAATTCAAATTGCTTAAAAAAACATACTAATCGATGTTTAGTATGTTGTTGTTTTGTTTTTTTATTTAAAAATGTGGAACGTTTTTTGTGAGGGTTAGGTTTAGGGGTAGGGTTAGGGGATCGAATCAATAGTTCAGACAGTATAAAAATCATTTATGTCTATGGAGAGTCCTCATAAGGATAGCTGCACCAACGTGTGTGTGTATGTGTGTGTGTGTGTGTGTGTGTGTGTGTGTTTGATGAAGACCAGAGACTTTCTGAATTAACAGCTGGACTGAAACTTTAGAAGGAGAGAACTGTGTCAGGGTGGGCTTTCTTGTTCCCCCTCAACAGCAGCAGTAACAGCTGCAGACTCAGGGAGTCTGTGTTTGTGTTTAAGGTGTGTGTGTATTTTTTTTTTTTTTTTTTTTTGTGATTGGGGAAGGAACAATTATCTCTGCTTTTGGCTTCCAAATGGTTAATGCATCCCTGAATCCCCTCCTATTCCCTCCCCCACCTCTCCTGCTGTCTCCGCCCCCTGGGTATCAGATTGACAGAGGCTCAGCCAATAGCCTGTGCCGGGACCAGCCATGTGTGACGGGGGCTCCATCGAGTGCTGCAAACTTCCCAGTGCATCAGCAGCCTCTGCGATCAGTACAGCCTGTGTGTAAGCGAAAGCGAGGTAGAGAGGTATAGAGAGGTATAGAGAGAGAGAGCAACAGAGCGGAGTGTTCGAAAAAGAGAGATAATCAGCCTGCATTTTTTTAACCACTCTGTGACCAATTACGACAAAGCAAGTCCGCCTGCTCCTCTGTCATCCTCCGTTTTGCATATCTCTTTGTCTTTTTTGCGCGTTGAGTTTTTGCTCTCCAGTGGAAACATCGGAACGCAGATCGTATACGTGCCGTGTGCAGGTCTGGCTGCCTTGCATGTGTGTGTGAGAGCGGCTGTGTGTGTGTGTGTGTGTGTGTGTGTGAGAGAGAGTGTGTGTGGAATGGGAAGAGGACGTTAAGTATTCTGAACTGAGTCTTGATGACCCTCTACAGCCCTGGAGTGGGGGGTTCATTTTAACCCTTCAGGTCATCGCTGGAGGAGCCCTGACCAAGGTAACATTTGAACACCTCCCCCTCTCCCCCATCAACGCATGTATAGATTGAACTGTTCCGCTGTCCGATCTCTCTCACGCTCTCCTTCCCTCTTCCACTGGTTTATTTTCTCTTTCCATCCATTTACTTTTTATCTCCAGGGTCTAAATTTGTATATAAGCGCAGTGCCAATTTACAAGAGCTAGTTTCTGATAGTTTGGACATGAAAGTGTCTTTTACTGGTTAATCTAATGAATACATGTTCTGTGTAGCCATCCTGTAATTTGAATTGTTGGAGTCAGAAAATATAAAGCTAGTTTGAATTAGAAAAACGAAGCTCAACTTAGAAAACCAAAGCTTAATAGCTTTTTGTTGTTGTTGTTTATTTGTTTGTTTGCTTTTTTGCTTATTTATAGGGTTTTAAAATGTGACACTATTTACAGTCGGAATTAACAGGCTTGCATTCATTAGGATGCTACAGGATCCCAGTGCGGTATTTCTGAAAATCACTTCATCCTCTATGAGCCACCAAAACCCTTATTGGAAGGCTTAAGAAAACACTCTCAATTAATTTACTGTTTTCAAGGAAGCTTTTTTTCCCTTCTATTGTTTTCCATTTGCATCTGTTTCGAGGGAACAGGCAGATTGGTGGCTTGTGCGACTGCCGCGTGTTGCCGCTCTACAATAGACACTTACAGTGCAGCTAATTGGAAACAGCTTCAGCGTGGAATTTCTCAGACACTCTGCTACCTTTTCAATTGAACCGCTTACGCTGTCCACTCACCCGGCCCGTTTGATGGATGCCGATAGATCTGATGTCTGCACCCTTTTGAAAAGTGTAATTAGGGGTTTCGGTCACAAAAGCATTGACCAATGTGCAGATGTGCGCAGAGTAGTCATTTAGTCATGAAGCTTGAGAGAGTTGAGCGTTATTACTTTTTTGTCCATGTACATTTCCTATTTATTTTTCCAATTTGTGTGGAATGTGTTGCATACATGTTTGGAAGTGTTTGCTTGCGCATGTCCTCGCTGGGGTCCACTGTGGCCGAAGTTCTCCAGCACCACAGACTTTTCATAACATCAAATGATTTTCAGATGTGGAGCAGAACTAAACCGAATGGGGAATGAGGAGGGAAAAAGTGATCCACTGTGTGTATCAAATGCGGCGCGGAGCCTCTGACCCCAGCGCTATGAGAAATAAGCTGTCAGAATGGCTATTGAGTCGGGAGCCATGTGCGGAGGTGTTTAATGTCCCTTTTGCAGCAGGCGTTAGTGTATGGTTCCACTTTTAACCCTGTATCATGCTCATGTATGATTTATGATCACGCTCATCTCCTCTGATTCCAAACAGAGAAGCGATTTCAGAGCAAAGGGAAACTAATGTTTTTATTTTATTTTAATTTTTTTTTGGGGGGGGTGGGGAGAAAGGGAGAAAGCCACCTTTCCTTTCTGTAGCCCACACCCTCACTCTGTCTCCCTATTTCTCTTTCTTTCTCTTCCAAATGGGGAGAGATCTCCTAGCAACCAGAGCTCGTTTTTGCTTTGTGTGATATATGTTCAATGTGTGCAGTAATCTTGCTGATAGAGTGCATTACTGGAGATGGTGCTATTACTCAAAGAATAAAAGTTTCAATTACATTTGATACCAGCCAGTAATATAGGCTGATTTACTGTGCTGTAAAATGAGCTGGGTCACATTTTCTTATCCATATATTTTTTTGTTTTATTATTTTTTATTACACAATGATGACGGTGGGTGTTTTGAACGGCCAAGGTGGGGAAGCCGATGGGGTCATTGGGAGCCCGTTTGAGCGAGCTCACGTCTCTCGGTTGCTCGTTTAAACATTACCAAGACTCATATTTAATTCATGCGATACAAAATTGGTTTGGGTCAGGCCCGCGCGTGTGGAGGTTTAAATGGAAAAGTGAAAAAGTGAGAGAAATTGTTGTGATTCACGGTTCTCCGCATCTCATCACTGGTTAGAGCCGTCTTTGAGACTTCTTAAAAAGCATGTTTCTCTCATAAAAAAAAATTTTTTAATAATAATTAAAAAAAAGCTGCAATATTATGGGATGCACAGAGAAAGAGAGGGAGTGAGATTGACATTTTTCTCACTGATACTTCTTTAGCTAGCAGAGAAAAGCACTTTTTTTTTCTTTTGTTTCTTTGCCAAGTTAATTTCTCTTAGAGCTGTCAGTTTGATCTTTCTTATCGTTTTCCTCTTGCTCATTATCCACCTGTGAAAAACAATAGAAGCTGATAGGCACTTAAAAATAGGAAATACAAAACAGAGTGAGCGAGAGAGATATGGAGTAAAAGATTATCTGGCAAAGGGAGTGATACACTGCACCATCAACAAAGAGACTGACCGAGATGTATAGAGTGAGATAAATGAAGAGCAAGAACAATAGAAGGAGAGCGAGAGAGGTGCCGATGAGAGATGAGGTGTGTGTTGAACAAGTGGGTCTTATCTAAATGGGTGTCCAGATAGGTAGGATCTGAGTTGTTCTGTCTGGAAAGGGGAACATCTAGAAGAAGTCAGGCCCACTGCTGGACAGGAGAGAAGCTGGGGCTCTAGCCACTGTAAACCCGTATAACATCCCAGATACTATTGATCTGTTTTATTTTCTCATCACAACTCTTGTTTTATCACAGCCCTAGCTCTCTGATAGAAGAGGTAGTCTGTACACAAACAAACAAGCTTAAGGAGGCACATTCAAACATAAAGGCACCCATAAATAAATTAATGACAACTATGGCCTTGAACATCTTGTTACTAAGATCCTCAAAAGCTCATCAGCGCTTTGCTCAAGGTTTTCTGAGCTCTGAGGGTTTCTTTGAAATTACAGTTAGTTTAATGTGATTATCATCATTGCAAAAAAATATTTGAACAGATATTTTAAATACATGAAGTATGTGTATGTACACTTTGTTTAGTTTGCTTATATATTTTTTTCTTATTTCTTAAAATACTTAAATCATTTTATTTAAATAGTAATATTTTATATAATTTATTTGTTTTGATTTATTTGCCATTTTATCTTATGCAGTCCAAGTCATGCAAAATTCATATGATAAAATATAAATAAAATACTGCTTTTTAATTTACTACCTGGCAAAAATATTAATAGCGATTTAGACATTTATTCAGTGTTAAACTTCAGCAAATCTCAACTTTGAGTTTTAATAATTTTCCTAATTAAATAATAGTGACTTTATTTGAATGAGTGTAGATGTTTAATTAGTGAGCTAGAATAAATGGTGACTGATTTAAATACTGAGCAAAAACTAGCAGATTTTGGGGGGAAGGATCACTCTCACATCTAGTGTCACACACACACACACACACACACACACACAAATTCTAGATGTGAGGATTAGTGCAGAACTGTCCTTTACTGTACCTATTGTCCTGTTTTATTAATTATTGTACTGTCTTGCGCTATTTGCACATGCTTGCACATGTGCACTTTATGTAGTCCTGTGTAGGTCTGTGTAGTCTCATGTAGTTCTGTGTTGTTTTTATGTTGCATCATGGACCTGGAGGAACGTTGTTTCGTTTCACTGTGTACTGTACCTGCGGTAAATGGTTGAAATGACAATAAAGCCACTTGACTTTACAAACACTAACAGAGAGAGAGAGAGAGAGAGAGAGATTGTAAGTAAATTCACACACATTTACAACACAAATATTCTTAATATTTTGTTTAAATTAAACCTAATTTAAAATGATACTGATATTAGTAATATTACAAAACTATATTAAATCATTTAAAATGAAATAAAAATAGCTGTAAATCTCAAGATTTTACAAATAAAAAATATTTTTGGTGCAATGCAGAACAACTTTTGCTCACCACTGTAAAAACATTAAAAATATTTCCATGTTTACTATACATTAGTCACAAAGAATTAGTTAATGGCATGTAACAATTTTAATTAAACTTTATTTGACTGTTTATGTTACTGTGTATTTACATAGGTAATACTGAGTATTGAACTACATAATTGTTGTGTAATTGTTTTGTAGAGCTGCTTGTACTTACACATTGTTACTACTATGGTAATTAATTAATAGTAAAATGTATGTGCAACACAGGCACTTTAAAATAAAGTGTTAGCTTTCATTATTTTTTTTTTAATTATTAGGATTATAATGCTTAGTATTATGCAACAAGAGTTAATAGTACAATTTCATAAATTATTTCTTTATCTATTTTATATATTGTTTTCAGATAGACTGGAAAATCCTTGTAGCACTGAAAAACGGTCTATTTTATATCTATTTTCGTTTCTCCTACTGCTGTTGTGTGTATATGAGTGTGTGTGTGTGTGTGTGTGTGTGTGTGTGTGTGTGTATGTGAGACTGGACTATGACAGAGTGATCAGCTTAGTGAGGAAGAGAGGCTTCTGGGCTGCCAGTAATGGCTGCCGTGGGAGAGCTAGAAAGACGATTCGTCAGCGCTGAATGAGGGGTCAGAGAGGTCAGGGTCCTGAGACACAACAATTTGCAACAAATACTTGCATGCATCCAAATACTCAGACGCATGAACACACAAATGCTGCTGTTGGTTGGACTCACTATATTAGTCCAATTTCTGTCAGCTTGAACTAAACAACTGCTGACTTGCCAAAACATGGATTTACGCTTACCATTTCAAACTTTTTAACTTTCACAAAAAAAAAAAAGAAAAAAAGAACAAAACAAAACAAAAAAAAGACAGAGACATGGCTGTGAATGTCATTTTTCTTTTGATTTCTCCCTTGTCAGGGAATAAAGGTGGGCTTGTTCCTCTCTGTGGGAGTTATCTGTTGTAGTTTATCCATGTCTTTTTATATTTACTGCCAGCACGCAGAACTGCATGTGTGTATTTCTATTGTACAGTATCAGCCAAAAAGGCTGCCAGCAATAAAACCTTTATTTTTACTAGTTTTGTTTACATAGAGTGTCTCTTCATTGGACTTATTCTTCTTATTGGAGCTATTTATAATTTATTTGCTAGCAGCTGCAGTCTCTCTTTGAATAACCTGTAATATATACACATACAGGCTTTGCTGGTGCCCCTCAGTGGCAGTGGGAGCTCTAATATAGAGCACCACAAATTGGTTTATTACCGGGGAGACAGCGAGAGGAAAATCTCTTTGTCAGCAATTCGACACCTCAGTTCGTTTCTACAGGTGATGTGTCCTAACCAGATTATAGTGTGTCCATTTTACCCGTTAATGTCATTTTCTGTCTCTTGCTCTGTTTCTCGATCCCTTTCAACACATGCCATTGTATCTGGTGCAGAGGAATGAAAAAAGGGGAAAATAATGGATAAAACTATTCGATGGCTCATCCACCGAGCAGCACAGTCATGCATAATAAAGCCAAGCCATTGCAGAGCGAGACTAGCATGTTCAGAGGTTTTTGAATGTGCCTGCTGAAGGCAGTAAAACAGATTCCAAATGAGATTACACTGACATGGAAGAGGGGAGACAGCATTCCATAAGCATTCAAACTACAGTTAAACGTCTGTGGCCACACATCATTGTCCTTGCCGTTCCACTCTCTCATTAAGGTGATTAAATGGGCATTACTGTCAGTCGGAAGGAGAATGGGCTTTGGTTGAGAGATGTGAAATAGAACATCATGTTGACACCCTCTAGGACATTTTTAAGGGGGGTTTAAGGGAGAGGGGAAGTCCTTTGCCCCCTCTGTGTCAGAATTTGCCTGAGGAGGGTTGAAATGCACATACACCCTCTGTCCCATACAATCTCTTTCAACTCCAGCGTCTGTTAAAAGTGTCAGTGACATACGACCCCTGGAGTCGCAAGTTCGCATCCAGGGCGTGCTGAGTGACTCCAGCCAGGTCTCCTAAGCAACCAAATTGGCCTGGTTGCTAGGGAGGGTAGAGTCACATGGGGTAACCTCCTCGTGGTCGCTATAATGTGTGGTTCTCACTCTCGGTGGGGCGCGTGGCGAGTTGTGCGTGGATGCCACGGAGACTAGCGTGAAGCCTCCACACGCGCCACGTCTCCGCGGTAACATGCTCAACAAGCCACGTGATATAGATGTGCGGTCTTAGACGCGGAGGCAACTGAGATTCATCCTCCACCACCCAGATTGAGGTGAGTCACTGTGCCACCACGAGGACTTAGAGCGCATTGGGAATTGGGCATTCCAAATTGGGGAGAAAAGGGGAGATAAAAAAATGTCAGTAACAGGAACTTCAGCTCTCTCATTATTGGTAGACTGAGGAGGGGAAGGGAAGGTAATCTGTCCTATCACTCCTTTAGTTTAGTGTTGATGAAGAAATCGATGGTCATGAACAAAACAGAGGTGTGATGGTGCCAAGCTTATATTAATGACTTAAAGGAATAAGTCACCTAAAATGGAAAATGCTGTTATCATTTACTAACCCCCAGTTGTTCCAAACCTATCTGGCTTTATTTCTTCCATGGAACACGAAAGGTGAATTTTTAAAATGTTTTTACAGAGGTTATTTGCCTTAATGACAGTGAAAAGTTACTCTAAAAGCTCGAAAAAGGACAAAAGCTCCAATAAAAAACAAAAAAACACTATAAAACCACAGTAAAAGTAAGTGATACGACTGATGCACTATATTCCAAGTATTCCAAAGTGATTAACCATTTGTGTGATCAACAGAATGAATTGTAAGTTGTTATTCACCCTCAAATAAAATTAAATCATTACTTAATGCCTAATTTAAATGTGGTGGATACAGTATGTCAGTAACATCAAACCTCATTGGTTCTCAATGTGTCCTGTGAACAAAAGTGCGCCATCATGACGTTTGGTCACAAGACGCAATGAGAACCAATAAGGTAATTCAGTCTTATTATGTCAAATAAACGCTGTGAAGACTTTTATTTTATTTATTTTTTTATTGACCTTTTGTGTTCGACAGAAGATAGTCCTTAGAAGGCTTAAGTAATGTAAGATTTTTTTTTAATTATTATTACTCTCTCTCTCTCTCTCTCTCTCTGTACATGTATATGTCCTTGTAGGTTGAAAAAATAATTGTGGTAGTTTCTATGTGATGCAGTTCTGCGGTGGACCTGTAGCCGGTGTTGTCCCTTCCTCACTACCACCAACTACATAAATCAATCTCTCTCTCTCTCTCTCTCTCTCTCTCTCTCTCTCTCTCACACACACACACACACACACTCACTCTCATGCTTTTATCTTTTGTAGTAAGATAATGCTTTGCTGACCTTTTTCATGTGGCTGGGTATTTATTGTTTGTTCAGACCCCTCCGTCTGCTCAGACTGAAAAAAAGCTTTGATGCAGCAGTGACTTTCCTTGTCTCATTCACCCCTTTCTTTTCAGTCAGACAAAAAATCGACTTTTAATTAAAGTAGAATGTTAAAAAAAAAAACATACCCCAACCCCACACCAAAAACAGAACACTTTATATGCAGTGTTTGAAATGCAGACACAGAGTACCACTTCCCTCGCAAATTAACCTAATTCGGAACAACTTTGGCATGAATATTGTTGTGCCAAACAGAAGCAAGCATAACGTCTGATGTTTTTGTATGCTTTATGTAATTAATGCAGCTCATTGGCTGCAATACATCCATCCATCTAGACACTGTTTATTTAGTAGTGATCACCATATAATTATGTCGCAGCAATATGCTTGATACAAAGAAAAAGATAGAACATATATCTGGATTCAAACAAAACAGTTATTTTTTTTGCTCTCTAGTCAGCACTGCCTACGGCCAGTTTAGTTTTAGACCAAACACCCTATGCTTGTTCTGTATGTGTGTGAGCACAAACACACACGCATACAGTCTCTTTCTCTTTCTTGCCATTTGAATTCAACTGGGCACCTCTGCTGGTCCGACACTGAAAAAGAGGGGCTTTTGAAAGCTCCAGAAAAAGACCACTTAAATATTTCTTCCTTCATTGACAAAAGCAGGCTCCATTTTTGCTACACAGTGATGTGTATGTGAAGCAAAAAGTGTGAGAGAGAAAAAGGAAGAAAAAGATGAGAGTGGGTAACTGCACATCTCCCATGTGGGCACTGCAACTAGTCAGCACATTCTGTTGTGTTTTGCCCTGCTTTGTTTGCTAATGATGTTTGTCAGTGAGGGTAAAAGGGTCTTACTGTTGATGACCACAATATGACCGCTACTCCATTTATTTCCTTCGGCATATAACAGACAGTGATTTGTGTTCTCTCTCTCTCTCTCTCTCTCTCTCTCTCTCTCTCTCTCTCTCTCTCTCTCTGCCTTTAATCACGGCTGATATTAAATCAGTCACTCTGTTCAAGCCCTGTGTGGGCCATCTGATGTGATCTCATTCGATGAGTAGCCCTAGGAAAGAAATTAAATGTCATTCGAGTAAGTGCTTTTGTACAGAAAAAGAGGGCGAGGAAGGTGGCTGTTATCACCTTGTTTGAGCATTGTGGACGAAATAAAATAAGGATGATGTCATTGCACGTTCTTTTTGCTGGGCAAAAATAATAACCATGATTTAGAAAACAAGTGGGGGGCAAACTGTAATGGTTACCATTCACAATTACAGTAACAAAGAGTGAAATATGATTCCATGGATCTAGAAAGTTGGTATTCCAATTAGGTTTTCAGAGAGAATATTGAGGCTACAATAGCAGGAGAATCAACTTAAACAGCTGCATGATTCTTCTACAAAAGCTTCATTACAATGTAATTCATTACAGAAAAGGAAGGCAAACAAACATGGGAGCATTTGGCGTCCCGTTGGGTTGCGTTGTGTCCACAACATGCCGCTCACAGCTTTACAGGGGCAGTTATACCAAACAGGGTGCGGCAGAGAGTGCAGCCAAAAGTTTTCGCCCACGCTATCCTACAGAGCAAACCACTGCACATTACCATAGACCCGCAATATGAGTGAACATAGCATTTAACTAGATTCCCCTCTCCACGTGACGATCAGCTAACCCTAGCTCTAAGAATGTTGCACATTCACACACAAACACACACACACACACACACACACACAAACATGGCAAAACCTTACCCACATAAACACACATACTTCCTTGACTTTACAGTAAGATGTAAACAGTTGATATTCTTAAAGATTTAAGTTATGTTTGGTTTAGAAATAGTCTGTCATGATTGAAAAGAGTTATAGGGGAGAATGGATGTCTGGATTGCATGGGAACTTGCAGGTGTATGGCCATTCTATTATTATTCTTATATTGATTCAATGGGTCTGTTCCAAAACAGAGAGCTTCCTCTGGAGGCAGCATTTTAAGGCATCATAGGTGCGTACCAGATACTTTTCCAGTACGTAGGTATCTTAATAAAGCTATCTCCTAAGATACCTAATTTTGCCCAGATTTGAAGGCAGCATTGTATGTATCCTTCACCTGGTAGACGATCCTGTAATGATGAGTTTGTGGAAAAATAAATCCAAGATGGCGGACGAAACGAGAGAAATTTTGATTAAAGATTTACTTAAATACATTTAGTACTGAAAAGTATCGCTACAAATATTTTATTATGATAGAAAACTGACATTTTACCTAAAATGTGTGTGAGCTATGTATATTTATGCTTTTTAGAGTATTGCGTCGTTCCCTTGTCACCTGTATTAAAATCAGTTTCGAGTCGAGCCTCCTGTGCTCTGCGCGTGAGAAGTGCTATTTGAATAACACTGTTTGAGTTCCTGCCTATGTAGAGCATTCCAAATCGCTCTCTGATGAGGCTGCATTTCAGCTGCCATAGATGACAGTTGCGTATGTAGGAAGGAGACAGCATGATAGCTCACTAAAGTTGTGTCCCAAACGACACGCTATGCACTATGCACTCAGCCATGCAGTGTGTGAATTTTCAAAGTGTAGTATCGTTCCAAATGGAACACTTAATGTTTTGTTTTTACTACACGGAAGCGTTCGCCGTTTAACAGCTGACGGAAATTACGATTCAAACGTACGTGTTGTGTTGCTGCTAGCTTTAGCGAGTTAGCCAACCTCCTTTCAACACTTGTATCTTAAACATATTACATATTCACACAGCTTGGGGTGATGGTAAAGCATTCAACTCACATTTGTAAGGTGCTGTATCCACTGAAGTTTTTCTAGCTGCTACATTATTCATTATTTACAACTATTTTGTCAGACCAGCAGCGCAGCCAGGTAATTCTGTCCCTTCCACTATGTATGGCAAGCTGCGTGCGCTGAGTGCAAGAAGTGTCCAACATTCCACACTCCATTTTGACGACTGAAAAAGTGCATCATCCGGGTACTTAAAGTACACTTCTTTTTGCTGCATTTTCAGTGTTAACATACTACTTGCGCTACTTACACTACAAAATGGCATAGAATAGTGCAGAAGCGTGCAGTTTGCAACGCACCTTTAGTTTTGGCACAGACTGTATATCTTTAAATCCGTGTAATCTACTTTGTAGTACTTCAATTTAAGGCACAAATTAAGTTGAGATAGATTGAATTCCATTTGGTGCCACTAGTGTCACAGAAATTGCACACGTCGCCTTTAATTCTAAACAAAGGCTTATTTACAGACCAGCTCACCCTCTCAAGGTTGTTCTTCTCAATGCATCTCCTTTTAGTCAGCAAATTAGCTCTGAGAAAGAGGCATTCATTACCATAATACCATGCAAATAATGCTTGCAGTACCATAAAAAATAAAATAAAATAAAAAATACAAATAAAAATGTATGCTTTCTAAGCCCCATTAATTACAACAAGGCAGATTACAAAGCTGGCCAGTCCACATTTACACTGTGTACAATGGTTGTGTGCATATGGCTGTATCAAAGAGTCTTAACATTATCACTGTGGCTTTACCACTAATTCATACATGGCCACTGAGAGGCGATTTGTGCCATCCACAAAGCAGTTTGAAATCATGCCATGTTGGGTCACTAGTAGTATGAACCCCTCAACCCCAACCCAACAAAACCGTCAAGTTCCTCAGAGCGACAGGCATAGTTTGGATGAAGAAAATTATGCTGACATCGCAAAGCATTATAGCCAATCTGGTGTCTGGCAACAATAGCCAAAAGTCAGCCCTTGGGTTACAGGTAATAACAAAACAGCGATGGAACAGATGAAGGGATGATGGAATGACAAATGCAAGGCTGCGAGCTGGAAAAAGATGGTGAGGGAACACAAAAGGAATTTCTCCTGACGCATCTGACATGGCACCTCGATAGCGTTTGAGGAGCTCTCATGGAACAAAACCCCAGATGTCTTGGCTTTCATTCTCTTCGGAGGTGAAGAAATTTGTAAGGCTCTTGATTTCTTACAGCGTCAGGAATGTTGATGTGTACGCATGTGCTTAAAGAAGCTGGGTTAGATTATAATTTAAGGGAGTTACTTCTTTTTCTTGTGAAGAGCAAGCGAGGAAAGGATTGCAGGATAAGGTTATTTTTAATCCCACAATTAGTGAAAGTGAGCACTTTGAATTCTCACCCCAGACTCACAGACACAAAATAAATTGGAGTGCCATTAGTTTTTTTTTTTTTTTTTTTAAATGGGCAATTCACTTAATAATTCAGCAGATGTGTTCTTTCCAAATGAAACTTTTTTGATACAAGCTGGCTTAGAGAAATGAATGGACATTGGCAGTGCAGCAAGTTCCCTATCTGTCACTCACTCAACGTTGTGTTGATGTAGTGACACTAGGGGTCACCCTTGGGAGCCCCAAACACATCTGATCTTTGAGAAAAGGCCAGTGGGAATTGGCGAGTGGAATTTGCATGCCACTTCCCCGGACATATGGGTATAAAAGGAGCTGGCTCACAACCATTATTCGAATTTTCTCTTCGGAGCCGAGCGGTTGTGTTCAGCGAGTTGAATTACTCTGCCGATCCATTCACCTCGAAAAGCTGTTGGATTTATGGCACATTACAGCGGTTTCTCCCCCTCGTGCACCGGTGGAGTGCAGAGAATGCCCCTGGGTGCTTCAGAAGCCTAAAACAGTATATTCTTCCATTAAAAGAGTATATTTTCCTTCTAAAAGAGTGGCATTTACGGAGAGCGTCTTTTTAAAGATGCCTTTCCGTTTGTGTTTAATTCCTGGTTGCGGTCGTTATCTCTCTGCTTCCGATGACCACGATCGTTGTCTCACGTGCTTGGGCGCTGTCCACGCAGAGACGGCTTTCCTTCCTCAGAGGGAAAGCCACCCCAGTGGCTCACTTCCGTGGTCCTTCTATCTACGGGTTTGAGGCCATGTCAGTTAGCACTGGGGGCAATTTGGGGACTCCAATGGGAGCCGCTCCGCCAGGTAAATCCCCACGGACCTCCCATTCCCCAGCACGCTCGTTCGCCCCAGTCAAGTTCTGGGATGAGACCGCCGGCTCGTCTCAGGGCGAGTTTGCGGTCTCATTGGGGGCTTGTGAAGAGGATGAGCTCTCCGGGCGACGAAGGTCATGGTGCAGACTCTCGGGCTGGCGATGTCCACCCTCGTGGTCCAGGAACGCCACCTTTGGCTCAACGTGGTCGAGATGAGGGAGGCTGACAAGACACAGTTCCTTGATGCCCCCATCTCCCAGGTTGGCCTATTCGGCGACACAGTTGAGGACTTTGCCCAGCAGTTCTCGCCAGTTAAGAAACAGAAAGAGGCTATTCAGCACATCCTGTCCCGGCGCGGATCAAGACCCCACACCCCGTCTGCTCGTCGCCAAGGGCATCCCCCTGTGGCAAAAACACTGGCTCCGCTGCGGCCCGGCCCCGGCATGGAGCCACCCACTGGAAGCAGACACCCCTGTCTCATGGCCCGCTGCCAAGAACCCGAGGAAGGATTCGAAGCGCCCCTGAGAAGGGCGACCCAGGGACGTGGAGACCCGCTGCATTGGAGCTGGTAAACAGACCACTCCATCCCCCGGTGGAGGGCCGGGAGGAGAATCTTTTGTTTCCTTTTCTTTTGATTTCGGCGCATGCCCAAAGGGCTGCGGTACCCTTATTGTCAAGAAAAAAGCGGTTTCCTCATTCCCTGGGTCACACATCCGGTGTTCACGGCCGTCATTATCATGACCGCTGGACACTGCACCTTTACGACAGGCATGGCGCCCCGGAGGCGGGCCTCTGCGCGCCCAGCTGTAGCACAAACACACCCACGCCAGGGCGGTTTTGACAGACTACGTGGACGATTTCCCTCCTCCCCCATCCCTAACTGGCTCTATGGTGGGTATCCGGAGCCAGGTAAGTGCTTTGATGTACCCAGACTCAGCACGGCCACGAGTTCAGGGCTCAAGCCCCCTCAACGTGGCGCCTCAGGCTCTGCCCCGCCGTGAGGCCCCACCCGCCGGTATGTCCGACGCGATTGTCTCCTTGGTCCACCTCGCCCGGTGTTTGGAGGTGTGGTAAGTACTGAAACGTAGTACTGACGCAGAAACATATTTTAGCAAGCGTTCGGCATCAAGATTGGTTCGCGGCGGTAGACCTGAAGGATGTCGGTTTTACCTCGACACAGGCCCTTCCTGCGATTTGCTTTCGAGGGCCGGGCATACCAGTACAAGGTCCTCCCCTTCGGTCTATCCCTGTCACCTCGCGTCTTCACAAAGGTCACAGAGGCAGCCCTTGTCCCACTAAGGAAGTGGGCATCCGCATCCGCATCCTCAACTATCTTGGAGACTGGCTAATCCTAGCTCTCTCTAGGGATTTTGTTGTGCGCACAGGGACCTGGTGCTCAGGCACCTCAGCCGACTGGGGCTTCGGGTCAGCTGGGAAAAGAGCAAGCTCTCCCCGGTTCAGAGCATGTCTTTTCTCGGATTGGAGTTAGACTCAGTCTCGATGCTGGCATGCCTCAAGAGCGAGCATGCGCAGTTGCTGAACTGCCTGAAATCGTTCAGGCGGAGAACGGCAGTCCCACTGAAGCAATTTCAGAGGCTCCTGGGGCATATGGTGTCCTCGGCGCCGGTCACGCCGCTCGGGCTGATGCACATGAGACCGCTTCAGCACTGGCTTCAGACTTGAGTCCCGAGATGGGCATGGCGCCACGGGGCACATCTTGTGGTCATCACACCGATCTGTCGCCACTTGTTCAGCCCTTGGATGGACATGGCATTTCTACGGGCAGGGGTTCCCCTAGAGCAGGTCTCCAGGGAGTCATCGTCCAAGTCAGGCTGGGGTGCCGTGTGCAATGGGCACGCAGCCACCGGCTCCTGCGTTGGCACATCAACTGCCTCGAGTTGCTGGCAGTGTTGCTCGCCCTGCAGAGGCTTCGGCCGATGATCTAGGGCAAGCACGTGTTGGTCCGGATGGACAGCATGGCGACGGTAGCATACATCAACTGCCAAGGTGACTTGCGCTCCCATCGCATGTTGCAACTCGCCCGCCGTCTCCTCCTCTGGAGTCAGCAGCGACTCAAGTCGTTGCAAGCCACTCACATCCCTGGCAACCTCAACAGCGCTGCAGACATGCTGTCACAGCAGATCATGCTCAGGGGAGAGTGGAGACTCCACCCCCAGGTGGTACAGCTGATTTGGAGTCGATTCAGTCAAGTGCAGGTAGACCTGTTCGCTTCCTGGGAATCCTCCGACTGCCCGCTCTGGTACGCCCTGACCGGCACGTGCATGCAAGTATGCGTTCCCCCCAGTGAGCCTACTTGCACAGACCCTGTGCAAGGTCATGGAGGACGAGGAGCAGGTCGTCCTAGTAGCACCCTACTGGCCCACCCAGACTTGGTTCTCGGACCTCACACTTGCGACAGCCCCCTGAGGAAGGACCTTCTATCATGTGGTCCTGAGACCCCGATCGGGCTATGTGCCCAAGGTTCCCATGACCCTGTTTCGGGATCAGGTGGTGAACCTGCAAGCACTGCCCTAGGAGGAGGCAGACCCAGGCTTGTCGTTGCTGTGTCGAGTGCGCACTTTGCACATCTATTTGGATCGCACGCAGAGCTTTAGACGCTCTGAGCAGCTATTTGTCTGTTTTGGAGGACAGCGGAAAGGGAGCGCTGTCTCCAAACAGAGGATCACCCACTGGGTCGCTGACGCCATCACCTTGGCGTATCATGCCCAGGACGTGCTGCCCCCCTTGGGGCTTCGAGCACACTCTACCAGGACTGTGGCGGCCTCCTGGGCCCTGAACAATGGCGCCTCTTCAGCAGACATCTGTAGAGCAGCGGGCTGGGCAACACCCAATACATTTAAGAGATTCTACAATCTCCGGGTTGAGCCAGATTTGTCCCGTGTATTGTCAGGTACGAACAGGTAAGTGTGCGGGACAACTGGCCGGGTGTACCGCTTGCGTACAGCGCCTTTCCCCTCCTGGAGGGGGAGACGTGTGCCTTTACCCCCCAGCCGTGTTCACGAGACCATGGACCCTGGATGTCTTTCTCCTTAGCCCTGTGGCAGAGAAACTCGATGCCGGCCCAGTATGTGTGCTAGTAGGCCCTGTACCGGGGTAGGTGCTCCACATGTGCTGGTTGCCTGTCTGTAACCCCGTGTGATGCATCTTCCACGAGACGGTTTCCCCATTGGTAAACCTGCGTCTTCCTTGGGAAGAGTCCCCTCTGCCACCGGTTGCTGTGTTTGTAGAGCTCCATCCTCTCTGGGCAGGACCTACCACGGGGACTTCTCCACATGCTCTTACAGGCATCCCACCTAATCTGCTCTGAGCTGTGATACATAATATTCTTCCTTTTATCATAAACAATCTCTCTTTCTTAAGGCATTGCAGTAACATTGTAGTGTGGCTTGCTGCCTTTGTCTGCCCCCATTTCAAAAGTCGATTAAAGAAAGTTGTATTATTTATTTATTTATTTATTGTTATAATTGTTGTTCAGGGTTACATTGCTTTGGATGAATTGTGATGGCACATCTTCATTTTCCTCCTTCTTTAACAGACCTTTATGGCTAAAACTTCAATAAACTGTATTCTTAAAGATGGTGCTGAAATAGCTCCAATCTTTGATACATGAAGATTCACAGTCCTCAGTCTTTGTCTTACCACCTACTACTAAAGTACAGGTTTATGTTCACAAGGAGTTTTGTAATATCAAAATAAAGAGGAACTGTGTAAAATCTTTTATCTAAGGTTTGGTGGGAGTAGAAGAGTGCTTGATCAAGCTTTAAAACTGTTACCCAGCACTTTTGTGAAGAAGGTACTCTTAACTGGCAGATGGTTTTAAACTGGAGGCATAACAGCACAAAAGATCAAACAGTGAGTTAATTTAACACCATATACTCATGATATGCACTTCTGGAAAGTCTCCCGGAGATGGCTTTTGGTGCTGAGGATGTGAATATGTGTGGTAATTAAAGTGTGTTTGCATTTCCAAACAGCAGGTCAGCTGGTGAGATCGGGGTCGCCTGCCTTACTAAGAGCTCTTTTGATCAAAACCAAAAAAAATGTTTAGGTAACAATCGACGTTTGAGTGCTTACACGAGCAATGGAGTGAGTGAAAAGAGGAAGAGCACAGGACAAAATAGAGAGAGAGCATCCTTATCTTTCCATTAAAATGCTAATACATATAAATGATCTGCCAATTGAAGCACGGCTTGTTTTATTTGCTTTATTTGTTTTAATCCTACAATTCAGAAGCCACACTGAAAGTTAATATACTTGAGTGGGACAGATATCACACACACACACACACACACACACAAACATGTTGGTGCAGCTATACTTATGAGGACTCTCCATAGACATAATGATTTTTATACTGTACGAACTATAGATTCTATCCCCTAACCCTACCCCTAAACCTAACCCTCACAAAAAGCTTTCTGCATTTTTACATAAAAAAAAAAATTAAAAAACAATTATGTTTTTTAAGTGATTTCAATTATGGGGACACTAGAAATGTCCTCATAAACCACATTTATAGCATAATACCCTTGTAATTACCAGTTTGTAACCTAAAAAGAATGTCCTCATAAACCACCCAAACCCACCCACACACACACACACACACACACACACACACACTCACAGACATGGTCTGAATCCCTAACATACAACAAGACAGTACTGCCGGCATTGGCATTTTAGCAACTGACCTAATTGAGTAGCAATAAAGAAGGAGGGCCATCTGAGGCAATACACTCAGACATGTCATATAGCCCACATCACTTTAGTTACAAACAGGGACAGAGGCCACAGTTTGGGAGCCTGAGCGTGTATGTGGTGTTTCTCTGTGTGTCTGGACTTGTGCGAGGGCTCAACATACTGCTTCTGCCTGACTGCATTTCACCGCTACTGGCTTTTCATTAGCTTTAAAAGCACTTCAGTAGCACAGGTTGAAACTAATAGAAAAGCAGGCGTCTTTTCCAGCCTCCTGATATGAGTGGACATGATAAAGCTCAAAGAATAGGGGGCCATTTTAGCGGCCTCCACCTCAGGCTCAAAGAGCGGATGTTCAGAGAACTGTAGCCTGAAGATCTCTTGGAAACACAGCGAGAATTTACCCTTACTGTGAGTGGATATACAGTATGTGTGGGGGTGTTGTGTATTGTGTTCGTATTGACCTTGGGTTTCAGAGCTTGAGGGGATGAATGGAATCTTGCATTTCTTTACAATAGCTTTTAATTTATTCATTTTTCTTTTGAATTTTTATGGTCAGATTTACATATCCGTCCTTAAAAAAACAACAAAAAAACAAAAAAAACAAAATCCTTTTATTTCACAATTGTTTCTCATAGACAGCATTGAGATCAAATGGACAGCAAATGGATATTTTTAAATCATTGTTCAAGTCAGATTTTTATTCTGAGAAAAGACCCCAGTAATCTCACGTCTTCTCTATAGTATCTCAACAATGCCTCACACTGTGCTAAGATATGCAAGATACCAAAGTCTGCAATTTACACTGGTGGCCAAAAGTTTGGAATAATGTACAGATTTTGCTCGTATAGAAAGAAATTGGTACTTTTTATCACCAAAGAGGCATCCAACTGATCACAATGTATAATCAGGACATTAATAACTTCTTAAACTACTTCAAGAACTTCTTAAACTACTTCAAAGAGTTCTAATAAAAAAATCGTCCATATGCAGCAATGACAGCTTTGCAGATCCTTAGCATTCAAGCTGTCAGTTTGTCCAGATACTCAGGTGACATTTCACCCCACGCTTCCTGTAGCACTTGCCATAGATGTGGCTGTCTTGTCGGGCACTTCTCATGCACCTTACAGTCTAGCTGATTCCACAAAAGCTCAGTGGGGTTAAGAGCCATAACATTCTTTTCCAATTATCTGTTCTCCAATGTCTGTGTTTCTTTGCCCACTCTAACCTTTTCATTTGTTTTTTCTGTTTCAAAAGTGGCTTTTTCTTTGCAATTCTTCCCATAAGGCCTGCACCCCTGAGTCTTCTCTTTACTGTTGTATGTGAAACTGGTGTTGAGTGGGTAGAATTCAATTAAGCTTTCAGCTAAAGACATGAGAGGCATCAATTTCTCAAACTAGACACTCTGATGTACTTATCCTCTTGTTTAGTTGTTTCTGGGCCTTCCATATCTCTTTCTGTCCTTGTTAGAGCCAGTTTTCCTGTAGTGCACACCTTTGTATGAAATCTTCAGTTTTTTGGCAATTTCAAGCAATGTATAGCCTTCATTCCTCAAAACAATGATTGACTGACGAGTTTCTAGAAAAAGCTGTTTCTTTTTTGCCATTTTTGACCTAATATTGACCTTAACCAGTCGCTAATGCACCACTTGAGGCCAGGGGAGTGAGGTTTACACATACCGCACAGCTATCACGTACCAGCTGGCTCCCACTACACACGCGCTGACGGTACTCCTGCCAACCATACAAATTGATTTATAATGTTTGCTACGATGCGTCCAGTGTAGACAGCCTCAAGGCATTGCGATGCGACATCGCTCACATCAGGTGGAGACAGGGTGTAAAAGAGCATCCTCTGAGCATTACTATTCTACTTTGGGTATGATTATCCAACAAATTCATTCATGAGCAATTAAATATAAATTATACCGGCCTGAAAAAGTGATATAAACCCAGTATTCAATACTAACAAGCTGCTTTGCCAAGAGATCGCTTGAAGATCTTGTATGTGTGTATTTATATGTGTATATGTACAGCATATATTTATCACCCTCCAAAGAGTAAATTCAAGTAAAGCTCATGATTTTGCTCTGTTTCTCTATTGAGTCATCTCTTTAAGCTTATGCCAGCCTGCACACACATTCACAGGTGTATCCCTCCCTCTCTCTGTTCTCTCTTACTATCCCCAAATAGCTCTTCAGTCTATTTCAGTTTCTTGTCCTCATAACTGTCTTCTCACACTATATGATTGCTGTCTAAGTCTTTCGTCGTGCACCCCGGCTTTAGTTTAGCGGTTAATCACCATCTGTTAACAGAGTTGCTTGAACACACAATGTCCCAGTAACATTAAATGGCCCAAAAACATCTCCCTCACTCTGGCCGAGAGTGTGCCAGGGGACTTTGTTATGGCACACGCTGCTCAAACTGATGGCTAATTAACATTTATTTAAGCTTTCTAAAGGCCCAGTGTGTCCTGTTTACCTTGCCAGCCTGTTTGCTGTAAAGGTATGTGTATGTGGGGGTCTTTGTTTGAAGCAGAGCTGGTGAATGGATGCAAATGACTACTACAACCATTCAAATGTGCCATCCACTCTCTTTCGGTAATGTGTGTCTGAGGGGTGCTGCAGTGGGGTTTTGAGCTGTGTACAAATTGACATTGTTATCATGCAGAGGAGAGTATTGCTCCACATTAACACCCAGCGCCTCCATAATGAGAGAGCTATCAGAGGGTGTGTGAGGTGTTCAGGTGCTCTCATTAGTCAATAGTAAAATAACTGGGCTTTGCCCCCCTTAATGAAGACTACTCTGTTTTCCATAAGCCAGTCAGTTAAGTGCTCTAACTCAGTCCACCACTTTCAACCTCAAACCATTAAGCAGCAGAAAATAGCCCTGTTCTATATTAAGATGAATCTTTGTTTTTCAAGTCAACATGAAACAGCACTTTACTTCCATAGTGGGATGTATTTCCAAGTGGAACACCGACTTTTGATGAGACTTTGTCACTGGGATGTGGAGGATAAAGGTGAGAGCATGTTAACATATTCCAGCAGTAGCACTTCTTTTTCAAATCTATCATTATTTGATATTACCTCTACTACTTTAACATTAACATCATTAAATTACTGTGTAAGCACTGGCCAGATTTGAAAAAGGCTGAATTACCTACAACAGTAGCCTAAAACAATGGCTAAATAGCTTTGCTATTAGTAAAACTTTACCAATGTTGTAAAGTGTGATGTCAGCCAAGAAGTCATTTCAGAGGCACAAACAAACGGAAAATTAACTAAAAAAAAAAAAAAAAAAAAATGGAAAATTCTTTCCAACACCACCAAACCCACTCAAAGCAATATTCAACCCATTTAAAAGCACCAACAATATATGAAACCTTAGAAAATAATTACATTTAAAGAACTGAATTAAATGTAAATCATTCAAATTATCAGTTGGAATGTATATTTTGAAAACTCACAGGATCTTAATGCCAGTGCTGTGCATCAAATTTAAGACTTTTTAATGCCAAAGCCTTAATTTTTGCTAAATCAATTTAATGTCTATATATATATATATATATATATATATATATATATATATATATATATATATATATATAAATATATATATATATATATACATATACATACATACATTTTAATGGCCTGTTATAACAAACAATACAAACCAAAAAACAAAACACACTGTAATGTTGCCTAAACACTGGCCAGTAGCACTACTTGAACATAAATTTTGCCCTCATTTCCTTTCTGGTTAAAGTCAGTCATCTCAGTCACTAGTCTCTTTTCCATTGACAGCATGGCCAATGCATTCAGCCTCTCCTGGGTCATGTTGTTTCTCAGAAAAGTCTTAATTCTTTTCAAGTTTGAGAAGCACCTTTCAGCTTCTGCTGTGGTCATGGGTGTGGTGATGAGGATCTTTAGGAGAGTGACAGTCTCTGAATAGACTTCTTCAAGATTGTTCTCCATAAACAGCTGGAGTAGGTACACAGCACCACAACAGGCTCTGAACTCTTCCTTGCTGTAGATGAGACTACATTTTGTCTTCAGCTTACTTCCATTGAGCACTGGATAGGCCTTCAAGGTGTTGCTCAGTGCATCTTCAGGAAATGCCATCTTGTAATGTTCAAACCTGTCCCCTTGAAGCAGAGTGGCACTAACAAGGTGGTTTGTGAAGGAGAACCGTTCCCTGGTGTGTCCCAGTGTGGTATTGCAGACCTACAGATAGAAGGATAAAAACATAAAGAATTATATAGTAATGACAAAATGTCAATTTCACCTGCAACATTTTAAATGACCAACCAACAAGTATTCTTTCTAAATATGGAACAACTAAAGTTATTTTTACTGCCACTGTTACAGTTTATGAAGTCATAAAGAGAGAAGGAAGAAATTTCAATAATTAGCCAACTCTGAGGGCATTTACAGAGCCTTTGCTTCTATCTTCAAGACAAAATTTGTTACAGCATTTTGGGATTTTTTTTTGGGACAAGTTTATATGTATTTTAGAAAATATTTGTATTCCCCATCTTCACACCTATAAAGTGCAGTGCAACTAGAATATTAAAAATACCTTGCTGAAGAACAGATGAAGCTAACATTGCTACATCAAAAAGACAATAAACTGTGGGAAAAAAACAAATAAGTGTGTTATTTCTGATGAAAATGCCTCCAGTTAAACTGCATTGTCCTATTTTACCTTCTATGGACATTTGTCAATTTGTTCGCATGTGTTTGTCTTTGATGATTTTAAAATATTATTGCTTAAATCTTGTTGCAATGAATAGATCCTGAAGTTAAATTCATATATATAAATCATAATATAAATTAGATTTCTCCTGCTAATCATACTCTGGCAGCCAAATGTTTGGAATAATGTACAGATTTTGCTGTTTCAGAAGGAAATTGGTACTTTAATTCACCAAAGTGGCATTCAGCTGATCACAAAGTATAGTCAGGACATTACTGATGTAAAAAAAAAACAGCACCATCACTATTTGAAAAAAAAAAAAAAAAATCATTTTTGATAAAATCTAGACAGGCCCCATTTCCAGCAGCCATCGCTCCAACACCTCATCCTTGAGTATTCATGATAAATTGCTAATTTGGTACTAGAAAATCACTTGTCATTATATCAAACATAGCTGAAAGCTATTTGGTTCATTAAATGAAGCTTAACATTGTATTTGTGTTCTTGAGTTGCCACATTATGCAAATAACTAGCATGTCTTAAGGTCAATGTTAGGTCAAAAATGGCTAAAAAGAAACAGCTTTCTCTAGAAACTCGCCAGTCAGTCAATGTGTTGAGGAATGAAGGCTATACAATGCTTGAAATTGCCAAAAGACTAAATATTTCTTACAAAGGTGTACACTACAGTCTTCAAAGACAGCGGTCAACTGGCTCTAACAAGGACAGAAAGAGATGTGGAAGGCCAGATGTACAACTAAACAAGAGGATAAGTACATCAGAGTCCCTAGTTTGAGAAATAGATGCCTCACATGTCCTCAGCTGACAGCTTCATTGAACTCTATGCGCTCAACACCAGTTTCATGTACAACAGTAAAGAGAAGACTCAGGGGTGCAGGCCTTATGGGAAGAATTGCAAAGAAAAGCCACTTTTGAAACAGAAAAACAAAAAGAAAAGGTTAGAGTGGTCAAAGAAACACAGACATTGGACAACAGATAATTGGAAAAGAGTGTTATGGCTCTTAACCCCACTGAGCTTTTGTGGGATCAGCTAGACTGTAAGGTGCATGAGAAGTGCCCGACAAGACAGCCACATCTATGGCAAGTGCTAGAGGAAGCGTGGGGTGAAATGCCACCTGAGTATCTGGACAAACTGACAGCTAGAATGCCAAGGATCTGCAAAGCTATCATTGCTGCACATGGATGATTTATTTTTTTATGAGAACTCTTTGAAGTAGTTCAAGAAGTTCTGAACATTTTTTTTTTTTTTTTTTTTTCAAATTGTAATAGTAATTTTTCACGTTATTAATGTCCTGACTATACATTGTGATCAGTTGAATGCCAATTTGGTGAATAAAAGTAACAATTTATTTCAATAAGAGCAAAATCTGTACATTATTCCAAACTTTTGGCCACCAGTGTACATACATGGCATAGTAAACAACTCTCTATCTGATGCTAAATATAAATGTCAGAGCACATCTTCCTAAAAGATTAAAATACAAATACTATACTCCAGTGTAACATGGACTGTGACTGATTTCTACAACAAAAACTCAACTCTGCTCTGGACTGAGTGACTGACGCCTCTTCGCTGGCTGAGAACCACCTACACTGCTTTGGTCAACCATGGAATGGAGAGAAT
The DNA here is from genome assembly GCF_019703515.2 of Myxocyprinus asiaticus. Taxonomy (NCBI): domain Eukaryota; kingdom Metazoa; phylum Chordata; class Actinopteri; order Cypriniformes; family Catostomidae; genus Myxocyprinus; species Myxocyprinus asiaticus. The sequence goes on from NC_059351.1 coordinate 38,173,014, forward strand.
TTCTGCAAAGGAGAAAGAAAATTTAGCATAATAATAATAACAACAACAACAACAACAACAGCAACAGCAATAGGAAAATAAGGAATACAGCTACTACCTGATCTTTTGTATGTCCTGCTGGAACTGCTGGATGCTCCCCTTGATATGGACCGAATCTATGTCCTTCTTCTGGAGTTTGGCATAGAGGAGGTCCACATGTGGCATGATGTGGTTGAAAAGTTGCAGAAAGAACTTAAAATCCTGATCCTCCAGCATCATGGTGAAGGCTCCTGCTTCTCTGACAGTAATAGGGTTAAAGTTACCTCAGGCTCATATGCTTTCAAAACAGCGGATGAGGTCCTCTCTGTGCTCAAATACGGTATTGATGGCACAGCTGTGTAAGTTCCATCTGACGTTGCTGGATGTTGGTAGTCTGGGCCACTACTTTATCAAGAACACATGTGCGCTTGGGTGATCTGGAAAAAAGCTGGCAAATCCACCAAGGTCAGAAAAAAATAAAAATTCTCACTTTGGCTATATGAGAAGTGGCCTGTTGCATTATCAGATTGAGCTGTTGTGGATGCAGTGGGTATTTGGGTGCACATCTTGCATCTTCCCCTGAACACCTGCAGTGGCACCCCTCATCATGCTGGCTCCATCATATGCCTGGCGGATGAGCTTACTCTTCTGATCCTCAGGAAGGATGGCAGCAAGATGCTCTTTTAGTGCTATAGTAATAGAATCAGCTGTAGCTGACTGCAGAGGGATAAACTCAAAAAATCTTTCCTGCACATTGCTTTTGGCATCAGTGTAGCGCAGCACAAGCACAAGTTGGCACTGTGTGGCAATATCCATCGTCTCATCTGCCTGAATTGAGAGAAAATCGCTGCTCTGTGCTTCTTTGATTATGTGTTCCCTCACAACAGACAACATGCAGTCCAATAGCTCGTTCTGCACAGTTTTCGAAGTTTCCTTAAACACAGTGGCATTCTCAAGGTGCTCTTTCAACACTCCATCAAGTGAAGCAACAAAATGGAATATCCCGGGTTTATCCGAGCTCTCACTCTCATCATGGCCACGCAAAGCCAGCTCAAAGTCGCCACAAAATTTCACACAGTCTATTATTCTAGACAGGATGTGTCAATTTTTTGTCACCTCTTCATTGTGCCTTCTAATGCCAGTCCTGTAGCCTTCATCTAGCTGTTCAGCAATGCTAAGCTTCCCAAAAAACTGTAGCCTTATAGCATTGTCTAGATGGCTGCGGCTACTTTCATGACGTTTGCATTTTTCAGAAAGATGTTTTAAGTCTCGTACCCCTGTTGTTGTCCACAACACTTCGGTGCCATGACTTTGAAATAGCATACAGAGAAAACAATAAAAGGCATTACTTACATCACATCCAGCTAGCCCACTCCATTTGCCATAACACGAGCTGGAGAAAACGCGGGTGTAAGCTCGTCATCGAGCATACTTTTTTTCTTCTTCTGGTGAACACCTTGTGAAAGGGTTTTTTGTAAAGATAAAACTGAATTTTCTTTAATTTGGAAGAAATGCAGCCCCAACCTGAAACTTGGCAGTTCAACTTCAATGGCGTTAACGATCTCAGCTAACAATCAGTCAACTAACAATCTCAGCTAACAATCTAACAATCTTGACCAACAATCTAACAATCTCAGCTAACAATCAAACAATCTCGACCAACAATCTAACAATCTCAGCTAACAATCTAACAATTAATCAACTAACAATCAGTCAACTAATGAGCTGCTGAGCGGGAAAGTGCATTGTCCAATCACATGAGGCCAAAAAAATGTAAACAATATTGACACACTACCAACAAATGTGGGAGTGCTCTGTGCCCCATGGGAAAATCTGAAGCAACCAATTAGAGAGCAGCCTCAGGTCACCTGCTTGCCAAAAGTTTAAGGACCTACATACACACTCATTTGGCCGGCGCCCTGCACAGTGGAAGTATAGCATATGTATTCACACAGAAATTAACCAAATTTTTTTTTTTTTATAACATAAAAAAAATAAAAAAATAAATGCTAACACACAACTACCAGGCGCATAGTATGACAAAATTTTATTTCATAATTATTTTGCAATATATAATGAACTTATGTTTAACATGTTTAAATAGCCTTCTCCTCTGCATAACTTGGAGAGTGCGGCGTCCCAGCGCCCCCCTGTTGACCAGCCACCACTGTCAGGAAATATTACTAAGACAAACTTTTTTCAGGGATATGGTTATTGGCACATCACTCAACGACAGTAGGCGTCACCTTTCAGTAGGACACCCTTTTCATTGATGATCTTCGCTCATAGAATCAACATTGTGTTGTGTATTTTCCAGTCAAACATACTGTTTATCATTGTTAAGAATGGTCCACACATCTAAGATAATGTTACTGTCATTTACAGCATTTGTTTCGGCCAAAATTTCCTTTACATTTTCTATGTGTTTAAAATTAAGTCATTGCCAGCATTGTTGTTGGAAACTTCATCAGTAAGAGTTAGCAAGAAGTCTCTTATTGTACCAAGCTCAGCCATTGTTACGGTCTGGGAAGTAAAACGCACCTAAACTCACTTACCAGCAAGTCCAGAGAAATCAATTTTGAAAGGTGAAGTCCTGTCATTGAGTGACATAACCGCAACCCTGAAAATGAAAAGATACGAAAATCTTGCTTAAATGAAAAAAACAACCCAAAGATGATGCTAAAATGAAAAGGGATGCAAACTTTTGAGTAGTATGCCCCTCCGTAGATGTCAGCAAACAAGGAAAGTTGTTTCAGACACGGAGCTAAATCTTATAGTAATTATTTTAAAAACATTTTTATATGCCTTATTAATTGTTACAATAAGCCTACAAACATGCTTTTAATAGGGTCAATTTTGATTTTTGAATTTGGAAAAATGACCTCATTTCAAGTGTACACCCAGCAAAATCAAGCACTTAAAGGTCCCACTTGTTAAATTTTTATTATTTAACAAGTGTGTCTCTAGCTGTTCATTCAAATAGCAGAGCTCTGCTGCCTGTGTGTGTGTGTGTGTGTGTGTGTGTGTGAGTGTATGTTATAAAATCAGGAGTAAGGATTGTGTTCTTTATCAGAAGTTTACACAGGCACACCAAGCTCTCTCAGTTTTAAATTTGCTCAGCTTGACAGGATGCCATATTTATTTACAATGGGTGAAACACATTTGTTTAATGGATCTAATGAGGATGGGGTTAAATCTAGCTGTTTATATCCACATGCACATATGCATTTCATCATATTGGTGTGACTGCAGTGGGGAGAGTTTGAATCAGTCAGTTTGGGGAATGCAGGTAGCGCTTGACATTCAATCACAATAGTGTTTTATGCCTGTGTGTGAGTGGGTGGCTTGTCAGTGGAAAATATGACAGGCAGCTTGGCCCCTTACTCAACCTATTTCAGCCCTTCAATTTCATCAAAATACCTGTAGAAGCATTTAAAATGTCCTCATTATCTAATAATTTTCTCCCCTCTGTTCTTAAACACACACACAAAAAAAAATGCATAATAGTAATTCCACTGGTCATCTAGTAATGTAGATTATCCCTGTGACAATCACTGCAGTGCTTTTGATGAAGGAATTCATGTCAGCCAATCAGGTGGACAGAGACGAGCATCAGATGGGCTGCATTTTACAACTTTCAGAGGTCACACACACACACACCTTGTAGCCATGCATGCTCAGCTGTTCTTCATTTGTGAAGTGTGTATATCAGGGTTTTTGAGTATGATAAAAGAGGCTTGTGTCTGACACATTGTCTTCTGTCATAACACAAGTGACATCACTATTCACAATTGACTGAGTGTCTGTTCAATCCTATGTCCATTATATGGTCAGTCTTCAGACACAGCCCCAAAAATAATATTCCTGAAATGAGAACTGCTCTGCATTTTCTCCTATACAGCACAAAGCAGATTTTTTGCTCTTCACTGTATTGCAATCTCTTGTGTGTTTTGTTGCCCTGTGACTATTGAACAGTTTGTGTTTACGTTGTTTCCGCACTGCTTTCTTGACCTGGATAAAGCAAGGTTTTACTACGGAGTAACTGATGTGATGTTAACCCGAGCCCAAGGAACCTGCATCTTAGCATCATATTGATTCTCACACAATTGAGCAGATTTGTACCGTGGGGCTTTTGGGGGATTGTAGAGCATCTGACAAGCGTTCCAGCCTTTAGGACGAGCCCCTGCCATTCAGCAGCCAGTCATGTTAACACACTCCTTCCCATGTTCACACACACTGGGAGGGTAATTTGGAATTGGCTGCTGAGACTGACATGTCAGCGCCACATGTATCTCCCCCCTCTGATACCCCCTGCTCAAGAGAAACCCCGGCAGACAGAGGGCTGTTGTGTGTGAGCTGCTCCGTGAAAACTACCCCCACCTCAACCACAGCTCCAGACCCATTTACTGCCAAATACAGCCTGCAGGTATGAGGGGCATCCGGTTCACTGGTCACTAAATCTATTCAGCCCATGAACAAAGAGCAAACCATTCAAGTGAATTTATAGTCCATTTCCAATTTATATTCCATTTCCAATTGCTGTTCAATTATCAATTCAGCTAGCCATTGGCGAGTAAATTAAATTCACTGCGCTGAGAAGACAGGGAGAGATGGAGGGCTAGGGACAGAATGGTGTTGGACAGTATAAGAGTGCTCAAATTTTAACAGAGGTTAAAAGAATATTCCGGGTCATTACAAGTTAATCTCAATCATAAGCATTTGTGGCATAATGTTGATGACCACAAAAAATAATTAAACTTTTCCCTCCTTTTCTTTAAAAGAAGTAAAAATCGAGGTTACGGTGAGGCACTTACAGTGGAAGTGAATGGGGACTATTTTTGGAGGGGTTAAAGGCAGAAAATTGAAGCTTATTATTTTATAAAAGCACTTACAATAATTCTTCTCTTAAAACTCATGTATTATTTCAGCTGTAAAATTGTTTAAATCATTTTTATGGTCGTTTTAGGGTTACGGCATTACATCGTCATGGTAACGAAGTTGTAGAATTGGATGTACAGTAACTTTACACAGAAAAGTTTAGTAAGTGATTTTATCACACTTAAATCATATTAACACACATATTTTTTTTTATTTTTATTTTTATTTATTTTTTTTTTTTACGTGTTATGGCTATACTTTTGAAATGGTGCGTATTTTAACATTTACTTCCATTCAGTTCCATTGTAAGTGCCTCACTGTATCCCAGATTGTTGCTTTTATTAAAGAAAGGGAGGGACAGGTTGAAATTAATTTCAATGTTGAAATAATCAACATTATGCCACAAATGCTGTTGATTTAGCTTAACTTGTATTTAACCCAGAATATTCTTTAAGGGGTGTGCAACAGTGGAAATTTAGTGTTGTTCAAGAAAATGGTGGAAGCAATGTGGAAGACTTTTAACAAACAGAGAACTAGAAGAAAAAAATGTAATTTTCAGTGGCTGTAACTAGACCTGAATCCCCCTGCAAAAAGGAAAAGGCAAGAGAAAGAAAGACACACAGAGGTGAAGAGAAAGGTGATCCTCACGGGCAAAGATGCATGGTGGAACTGCAGGCTCTTATATGATGAGAAACAGCTATCGTAAATATCCAGCTCTGCCTTTACAGGAAACACATAACACATATGTTGGTCTGGAGAGCACTCGGTCAAGGCTAAACTGATTCCCCAAATGGGATCTCATGTCTGATATACTGCCAAGTGATTGAGATCAAAAAGCAGAACTGGACATTGATTTACTCAGATTTGTATTCCACTCTCTCAGGAAACAATGGCAGCCATGTCTACACTAGATCATTTTAAATGTGTGACAAATGCTCTTTTTAAAAGTATAAGTATTCTCTCAAGTAATAAGGTCATGGAAGCTGTATGCCTGATAATTATAAATTAATTAGCAAAATGATGTTTAAAATTATTGTAAATGGGGTATACCATGTCACAATTCTGAACATATCAACTTCCTAATAGTATTTCATGTCAACTACCCGACTTTACATCATGGTAGCATTCTTGTGCTCAGTTTAATTTATGCTGGTTTTAATAAAAATAAATTTGTCTGGACAGGACAATTTTCATCACTGTATTGAGATGGTAATGTGACACTATTACGGTAATGGGAATTTGGCAGAGGGTTGCATATTTGACATGAAAATAATGAAAATAATCTTAATGGTCCTAAAATAGGCTCTTATTTATACAAAATATTATTGTATTCATTTATTTGTTTCTTGATTTTAGCGTGAAATGTGATAATTTTTATGGACCTTTCTTTATTGGATTCACCCAAGTGCACTAAGTCAGCGATTCAGGATCTTAGTGCTTGTGAACTGAATCAACTCAGTCAGTTGTGTTCAGTTTGACAGCCATGTTGTTTGTTGTCTGATAAGCTGTGTTTTTAGGTTGTTTGAGGAGGAAGAATGCACCCACACATATACACATACACATCCACACCCTCGCAGATGGACTCTTTTGTGGAGAGCTTTAGCTGGGATTTGAGGCGTGTTTACTGCAGTTGTCTGACAGTGGCTCTCTAAACCACGGATGTGTATCTAAAGGATTGTGGTTGCTTGAATGTTTTGGAGCTCAATGGCCACAGCTGAGATCCAGGCCAGATGCATGGGCACGCAACACCCACCGCTCCATCTGATGCCCTGCATCAGCCCACGATCTTTGTCTCTGCCACAGACGTTCCATGGGGAAGTGTACATATTGTCTTGGTGTCACCGACAGGATGAAAGCCTAGTGTGCAAAGATGATAGAACCATCCTGCCGATGTCCTATTGCCTTTCTTCCCTCTGTGCTCATCTCTGGCCAGATGTGTTGTCTCACCATTGTTGGTCTTTGTTTACTGCCCAATCCGCCATCCTCTTGCTTTCTCTCCCCACCTCTCATCTCAGCTGGTGCCATTTAAACAATGGCATCTCTCACAGCTCAGAGTGTTGTGGAATAGGGTGAGTTGTGCCAGCTAGCTGATGCTGACCCTGAGGGGACTTGACTGTACATATACAGGTGCAGCTCAATAAATTAGAATGTCGTGGAAAAGTTCATTTATTTCAGTAATTCAACTCAAATTGTGAAACTCGTGTATTAAATAAATTCAGTGCACATAGACTGAAGTAGTTTAAGTCTTTGGTTCTTTTAATTGTGATGATTTTGACTCACATTTAACAAAAACCCACCAATTCACTATCTCAAAAAATTAGAATATGGTGACATGCCAATCAGCTAATCAACTCCTGCAAAGGTTTCCTGAGCCTTCAAAATGGTCTCTCAGTTTGGTTCACTAAGCTACACAATCATGGGGAAGACTGCTGATCTGACAGTTGTCCAGAAGACAATCATTGACACCCTTCACAAGGAGGGTAAGCCACAAACATTCATTGCCAAAGAAGCTGGCTGTTCACAGAGTGCTGTATCCAAGCATGTTAACAGAAAGTTAAGTGGAAGGAAAAAGTGTGGAAGAAAAAGATGCACAACCAACCGAGAGAACCACAGCCTTATGAGGATTGTCAAGCAAAATCGATTCAAGAATTTGGGTGAACTTCACAAGGAATGGACTGAGGCTGGGGTCAAGGCATCAAGAGCCACCACACACAGACATGTCAAGGAATTTGGCTACAGTTGTCGTATTCCTCTTGTTAAGCCACTCCTGAACCACAGACAACATCAGATGCATCTTACCTGGGCTAAGGAGAAGAAGAACTGGACTGTTGCCCAGTGGTCCAAAGTCCTCTTTTCAGATGAGAGCAAGTTTTGTATTTCATTTGGAAACCAAGGTCCTAGAGTCTGGAGGAAGGGTGGAGAAGCTCATAGCCCAAGTTGCTTGAAGTCCAGTGTTAAGTTTCCACAGTCTGTGATGATTTGGGGTGCAATGTCATCTGCTGGTGTTGGTCCATTGTGTTTTTTGAAAACCAAAGTTACTGCACCCGTTTACCAAGAAATTTTGGAGCACTTCATGCTTCCTTCTGCTGACCAGCTTTTTAAAGATGCTGATTTCATTTTCCAGCAGGATTTGGCACCTGCCCACACTGCCAAAAGCACCAAACGTTGGTTAAATGACCATGGTGTTGGTGTGCTTGACTGGCCAGCAAACTCACCAGACCTGAACCCCATAGAGAATCTATGGGGTGTTGTCAAGAGGAAAATGAGAAACAAGAGACCAAAAAATGCAGATGAGCTGAAGGCCACTGTCAAAGAAACCTGGGCTTCCATACCACCTCAGCAGTGCCACAAACTGATCACCTCCATGCCACGCCGAACTGAGGCAGTAATTAAAGCAAAAGGAGCCCTTACCAAGTATTGAGTACATATACAGTAAATGAACATACTTTCTAGAAGGCCAACAATTCACTAAAAATGTTTTTTTTATTGGTCTTATGATGTATTCTAATTTTTTGAGATAGTGAATTGGTGGGTTTTTGTTAAATGTGAGCCAAAATCATCACAATTAAAAGAACCAAAGACTTAAACTACTTCAGTCTGTGTGCATTGAATTTATTTAATACACGAATTTCACAATTTGAGTTGAATTACTGAAATAAATGATCTTTTCCACGACATTCTAATTTATTGAGATGCACCTATAAGCCTCTGGCCTCCTGTAAGGCTGTCTGACACCTCAGACTGACCCAGTTTAGGCACAACTCCACCGTCATCCCTCCATTCACCAGTGAAGCGGCACAGCATGCAAACCAATGCTGCTTATTATTTCTTCTTCCTGAAACTCTGTAGTCATCAAGACCAATTAAAAGTGCATGTTGTGAGTATTCAGCAGCTGAGATTAGTTTATTTATAGTGGTGTAAAGTTGTGTGTATTCTTGGTGTGTCTGCCTTCTGTGTGGTTGCAATATACTGTATATACAAATATACTAGACCAAAACCAACTCTACTTGTTTGTTATTCTATATCTGAGAAAGTTAGAAGCGAGCTAGCAGAAATTGGGATTCTAATTGATTTCCTCCTTTAATGCTCTGTGCTCTGAGACCTGTTTTGTTCTGCTATACGCAGTGATTTGTAATTGATGAATCCCCTTGTCATTTTTTGGCGCACCATCTCCCAGCCTTCACTCCCATGGTGACAGATCTCACACCTCTGATTGGTCTCTGGCTGCAGTCTCCTTTGATACCATTGCAGGCCTTATGGCAGCTGTGTTGCGGGTGTTGGTTTGTGGTGAGCTCCTTGACTGATTTTGATATCACAAGGGATGGGGATAATGAAAGGCTTTGGTGTTTGGGTGTATGTGTATGAAGGTGTGCATGATTACACCCTTGGAGAGGGTTCAGCCTGCTATTTTGCCCAGGAGGTAGCACTGGCAGTGCTGGTTGGCTTAACCCTGAAAGATTAGGCCTCTCCACAGAGGTAATTGCTCACAGCACGCTCTATTAAAGACAAAAGGAAGGGAAATTGCTATCTAGAGCAACAGCTAATTTATTATGTGCTGTCCGGCTGCATCTTCATAGCATGTTGGCTGTATAGACACTTGACCGTTTGGGTACCAGCTCCATTGTTAATAATGAAAGCCACCAGACCTTTCAGTTTTAATTAGTGTAGCGTTTGCACACAGAAATGTATTTGACAATGTCAAAGAAACAAGCTGAGTTTGTGGTGCTGCTTTTGTTTTGTGGATGTTTTCTGAATGCTTTCCAATCCGTGCTTGAGGGTCGAATCCAAACACTCCTAATGGCTCATAAAAATACCACACTGCAAAATACAAAAGTTCAAACTAAATATTCACATCCACAAAGTATGTCTGCAAATGCATTTTAGCCAAGGATCATCAAATGGAGGAATAATCACATGGAAATTTTGTCTTTTTGTGTATTGAGTGTGTGTGTGTGTGTGTGTGTGTGTGTGTGGGCGGGTTTGGGTTGTTTACGAGGAAAAAATTTTAGGCTACAATTTGGTAATTACAAGGGTATTATGCTATAAATGTGGTTTATGAGGACATTTCTAGTGTCCCCATAATTCAAATCGCTTAAAAAACATACTAAACTATGTTTGTTTGTTTTTTTTAATGTAAAAATGCAGTTTTTTTGTGAAGGTTAGGTTTAGGGGTAGGGTTAGGGTTAGGGGATAGAATCTGTAGTTCGTACAGTATAAAAATCATTGTCTTATCCTCATAATGATAGCTGCACCAACATGCGTGTGTGTGTGTGTGTGTGTGTGTGTGCATGTAGCGCAAAGTAAAGCTGAGCAAGTAGATAGAAAGATCAATAGCTCGGCATCCTAGCCATGCACATTTTCTCTTTTTGCCTGTCTTTTCCCCCACAACTGAGGAAGCCATTGTCCCCACTTAGTGTTTCCTAGCTGCCTTTCTTTTCTTTCCTCACTTGACACTGAGGCTTTTTTAACTGTGTGAAATTACTAGCTCACACAATGCCCTTGGTGTAATCAGCGTCACTCACTAGTCTCTCCTAAACTTTATTTAACGAGTCATTTATCTTTGTTTTGCCTCCAAAAACATGCTTGTGAAAGAAGGTGCTGCTTAACAGCACATGAAACGAGGCCATAAAAAGGCTGAAAGCAAATGGCGACCAGCCACTTTCTCTCTCTCTCTATGTTTCTCTCTTTCGTTCTCTCTCCCCCTATTCCCAGTCATGGATCCCCAATGACATGGATGTGTCAGTCATAATGCTTTCTCTCTTTCTCTTAACTGACCTTAATTTCTCTGTTGATTGCACTTGCTCAGTTACCTCCTTAAGTGGGTGGGCAGAATTGGGTCTTTCTTTACTGACCCCCCTATGCAACCTTTCACCTCTGGATGTACAGGCCTTTCACCAGGACTTAACTGCCTAAACCTTTTGATCTCCCTGTGCATCTTCTTGAACACATAGCTCTTGTCTTTAGATTGGCCTTGTATTGTGTGATGTATAGAATAGAGTAATCCAAGTCAATCGTTATAAGTAGAGCCCGACCGATATGGGATTTTTGAGACTGATACCGATTTTAGAGAGGAAAAATTCACCGATTACCGATATGGTGACCGATATAGCTAATTTTTGAGCTGGAATGAAAACAGACCTTTTTCTATGTGGATTGTGCACTGATTTTGAACCAATATGACTATGCAAAGGTACTCAGAGGGCTGCTTTCTTAAACAAATATTTTTGTCAAAGAACATTTGTCATTATTATTATACATTGTCAACAAATTCTAGAAATGAACACTGAGAAAATAAAGAATAAATAAAAATACAATAAATAGCTAAATAAACATCAGTACTGTTAGTATAAGTCAATTGCTGACCATTTAAATAAAGAATAAATAAAATAAATAAAATAAAAATCAGTACTGTATGTTTAGTATCAGTCAATTGCTGACCATTTAAATAAAGAATAAATAAAAATACAATAAATAGCTAAATAAACATCAGTACTGTATGTTTAGTATCAGTCAATTGCTGACCATTAAAATAAAGAATAAATTTAAATAAAATAAATAGCTAAATAAACATCAGTACTGTTTAGTATCAGTCAATGGCTGACCATTTAAATAAAGAATAAATAAAAAATAAAATAAATAGCTAAATAAACATCAGGGGCCGGTTGCACCAGCTATACGTACGTTACAACTTAGCCTAGTTACGTAAATGGGCACTAAGTCACAATTTATGCACTACAAAATATTTGAGCGTTGCACCATTACATTTATGTAGGACGTAACCCTACGTCTAAACTAAATATATACGGCAGCCTCCGACCAGGAGTAACTGATGGAATAAAAAAGCAGACTCATTTAACGACATCAATGAGCACATGTTTTGGTTGACAGGCATCTGTCCTTTTGACATATATGATGGTGTTGGCATTTACACTCATTTACATTTACGATAGAGAGAAAAAAAAACTTACTTTTAAGCAGCTCTTCAGCATGAAACCGAACTAATGGTGCTGTTTTTAGGGTGCATCACCCGGTGTCAAGTTTCAGCACATTCAAAATATATATATAGGATATTAAAATGAATAAATGTCTTATTTTTCCAGCCTGTTGTATTAGTATTTATCACCCCTCATTTATTTTAGATACAGTTCCTATATATTATTATTTACACAGGGCAAATATACTATTTATTAAATCTACTTTTATTATGTATCCTATTTTAATGTCTGGAAAACCAGACTGTTATATATTATATTTTGTGAATGCAACGACTGGAATTGTTCGGTTGAAGGGGGTACCAAACTGTGAATCCTGAACAAAACAGTTTGGTGAATACATGTTTACACGCTGACAAGGAATGAAAGTAGCTATGTGGTTAGCTAGTTAGCTGTAAGCTCGTTTTCACGGAGAGCAAAAGATGGACTTTATTTACTTTCCAGTATTGTGTATCACCAATTAGGTAACAGCGAAGCTTGAAATAAACACTCACCCCTCACAATCCACCACCACACCATTGTCTGCTGAGCTGCAAAAAGACGCTTTGATGTTTACCTTTCAATCTGCTACATTACTTACTGCACTGACAAATTATAGCTGGCTAACAGCAAACAGATGTGATAAACATGAGTAACATGGTTGTCAGGGACAGGGTTAATGTTATATTAGTTATATAAAATGATGGGGTCATTTTTATTAACTTTCCTGTATGTATTTCACAAACTAGTTAGCAATTTAATGAGTAGAGACCACTCAAATCCACATCGTATAACTCCGCCCTGTCTGCAGAGCCACCATCAGCTCAGAGTCAGCTCTGTAAACAATGGAGTCGGAGTGCGCTCTGCTGGACAAACTACGTTATGCCATCAATTCTAAAGCATTGTTTTCTGCATTATATGTTCTGAATTTTTTTTCATATCAGTGCAGATCGGTAAAATATACGCTGATACCGATATATCGGTGAAAGGCTACTATAGGCCGATAATATCGGCCGACCGATATATTGGTCGGGCACTACTTATAAGTCTAATATTAACTAATATTATCAACACAGCACAGTCAGTGAACACTACTGGATATGAGTCAGTGCGAATGTGAGCGAAGATGGGGAGAAGAGATTGAAAAAAAAAAAAACTGTTGCAATTGGCAAATTGAAACTACTCTAGTTTGCTAGTCCAGCAGCTGGGTGTGAGTGGGTCTGAGCCCTCCCAAGAGGGCTGGTGTGCATGTTGGACTGGAAAGGAGATGGGATTTAGGTGATACAAAGGTCAGAATGTGGGATTGGGGGCCTGGGGACCAAACTGACCTCTAAAACCTTCATCATCCTACTCATGTCACATATAGATTTTGTCTCTCCTTCTCTTTCTATTTATCTTTCTCTCTATTTCTTTCTGTTGTGCTCATACTCTTTAATTGTATATCTTTCTTTAAGAAGATTAGGTAGTGATGTGTTTTCCTTATTGAACAGACTAGCATACCTTCTCTCTAGAGTATGTTCTTTTTGGACAAAGGTCCCCAGTTTGTGCCCATCACACCATTTAAGCAGCAACACTACCTTGGCCAACCAACTTTACCAGAAATATAATGTTGATTAAACAGTATTGGCAGCTAAATTTTGCTGGTGAGAAGCATGGCTTTGCGAAGCTCATTTGTGCTTACCAGGCTGCTTAACTAGCTTACCCTGCAACACTTCTTTGGCCAACCAGAAAGATCATGTCAGTTGACCAGTGTTGCCAGCTAAGTTTTGCTGGAGAAGCATGGCTTTGCTGTGCTGGTTAGTATATACCAGGCAGTTTAACTAGCTTAACCAGTAACACTGCCTTGGCGAACCAGCTTCACTAGAAAGATCATGTTGTTTGAGCAGCATCTCTTGCTAAATTTAGCTGGTGAGCACAATGGCTGTATTGGTCTGTGCTTACCAGGCCGATTAACTAGCTTAACCAGCAACAGTGCCTTGGACAACCAGCTTAACCAGAAAATCATGTTGATTGACCTGTATTGCTAGCTAAGTTTTGCTGTTGAGAAGCATGGCTTTGCTAAGCTTGTTTGTGCCTACCAGACTGCTTAATCAGCAACACTTCCTAGGCCAACCAGCTTCACTGTGAAGATCATGTTGATTGACCGGAATTAGCTGCTTTATTTTTCTGGTGAGAAGCATGGCTATGCTAAGCTTGTTCATGCCTACCAGGCTGCTTAACTAGCTTAATCAGCAACAGGTCAACCAGCTTCGCCAGAAAGATCATGTTGGTTGAGCAGTGTTGCTTGCTATGTTTTGCCGGTGATCATCTTGGCTGTACTGGTCTGTGCTTACCAGGCTGCTTAACTAGTTAAACCAGTAACACTACTTTGGCCAACCAGCTTATAAAATCCACACCAGAAAATCATGTTGGTTGACCAGGGTTGCCTTCTAAAGAGATTTGCTGGTGTGAAGCATGGATATGCTGTGCTGGTTTATGCCGCCCAGGTTCCTTGATCTACCATTCATCACCATCTAAATGAAATCAATGCTACGCTGGTCCAACAGCTGGACCAGCACTAAAATTGATGATCAATAATCAGCATGGAAATTCATTCTGGTCTAAGATGTTCTTTTCAACAGGGTTGGTAACTCAGTACACTGTGCATATAGTCTACAGCACCATCTGACATTCTAATACAGTAAATAGCTGCTTTTTGAAGTCATTTAAAAAGATAAAATCAGCTTATCTCCAGCTGGTGTGGATTGGCCTGCTTTGGTTAACTACTTTGGCTGAACCCAGCCACATATTTTTGCATTTGTTTTAAATCCCTAATTCTGGCATGCCATTGAACCATGAGTGTGTGTATTTGTTTATACAGTTTTTCTTGCATGTTGAACTGACCTTGCTATTCGGCAGTGTGTTTCAGTGGTTTAGGATGAAGGCAGAGCAATTCAGTGTTGCTCTGTGAAACTTATTCAAGCACAATTCTCTAGTTGTCATCTTTTCACCTATTCAACCTCTCTCCACAAATTTATTTGCTCTCCTCCAACGGTGTTCAAATGATTCTGTATGGATGACTTTTGACCTTTGCTTCTGTGTCCTACAATGGCATTTATTATTCTGCAGTGAGACTGGCCTCACAAAGAACTCAATTAACTGAATCTGATGGTGTTGCTATACATTTTATTATTATTATTATTCGTTTTGTCAAAAGTACCGTTACTTCGGTACCAAATTGGTACTAAAATGAAAAATATGCAATGATACAAGTGATTCTACAGTACCGGAGGTACCGAGCACCGACTTAATTTGGTACCTGAACTCTGTCTTACTGACACACGACTGCTTTCAAATGCTCACATGTTATTTGAGCATGTGCTATGTTATTCTTTTTACAGTGAAATGGACAACTAATCAAATTAAAATTGTGATATGTCCCAGTGTGATTATAAAACCACAAAATGCTGCAGTCTTAGTCTGTATGAGCTGCATGAGCTTTAAATGAATTTGTGAAGCCGACTGCTCATACACTGGAAACTCCACAGACTATGATAATCATTCACGATGTATGAGAGATGACAGAGCAGAGCACTAATCCACTCTGAAGTGTTATTTTTATATAATTTATATAATTAAATCACAGCATTTGCGCTTTAACGATCACACTGGGCCATGTAGCGAACTGTTTATCCGGAGAAGTTAAACTTCCGTCAAAAATGCACGTCAAAATAAAAGCACTAAATGCCTGAAATTGCAGCAGAAGTATATTATAACTTAATTTATAATAATAATAAATAATAATTCATGAATAATGATTGTAATAATAATAAAAATTAAGCAATATATCACAAGCAAGAGTGCATTTGTACTGAATAAAACTTTGTTAAAAAATGCAATATGTTGATAAGTAATTGTTCTATATTTTACTTGTTATAAGTTTTTAAAAGTTTAAGGAAACATTTTTGATTAGACACCATTTTGATAATGAAATTAAATTAAACTTTAAAACATGGAATTCTGGAAAAATTATTTAAAAAAAAAAAAAGGAAAAAATAATTTGTGGAAAAAATAAAACAGATTTCAGTTGGGCCCTGCTTAAAAACAAACAAATGTTAGAAATGCTTAAAGGAAACATGCATATCTTTTAATTTATTATTTACATTGAAATTTAACTTTAAATGGGCTAAAGGAGTGTGCTCAATAGCACAATATCATATTAACATATTTTTGCTGTGGTACCGAAATTGGTATCAAGAACCGCGAAATTTCACTGGTATCAGTACTGACTACTGAAATTTTGGTACTGTGACAACACTAATTATTATTATTATTTAAAAGACTTTTTAAACCGACATACTTGCCCTAAAATGAATGCATTTTAAAGGTATAGTTCACACACACAAACAAAAAGGCAGTGCCGTTTTATCGATAGATGCTACACTGTGTAAATAGCAACAAAAAGCATCTTCTTTGCACTAAGTGCTAAAATAGTGTTAGATTCTATTTGCACTGGGGTGACAAATACTATTTTCACTCCTAATTAAATACTAACATAGCCTAACATATAGGGGCATCACTGCAGTGTGTTTATTGTGTTTATTTAGAGTCCCACAGGCACCTTACAGCCACATCTTAAGCCAACGTGTCCAGTGTAGACAGCTTCAAACCATTGCATTGTGCCGCGTCAACGGACGCGCCCGGTGTAGACAGGGTGTTACATTAAAAAAATTTGCCATGGATTTACTGCAGTATCCAAAGTAACACCATGGTATTTTGTAGTAAAATCATAATAACCACAAAATTAAACATGGTTACCATATTAACACCATATTTCTGTAAAACCATGGCTAAGAAACATTGTTACTACAATATTCTTTTAGTAAAACCATGATTAATTATACCCGGCGCAAACCTTTCTCTAAACTCACCGACCTTCACGTGACCAAAATCACTGCAAGGCAGTCAACATTTATATTCATTTTTATTTATTTGTTATCATTTGTATTAAAGGAAATTTTAAGAGTTGAGACAGGAAACAGGATGGGGAAAAGTGGGACAAAGGGGGGAATCGATCCTGGGTGTGTCCGCACTAAAAATACACCATCTTTACACACTACACCATTACAGTGACACTTGGTGGCGCAGTTAGTCTCTAAGGTCTGTGTTTCAACCAGACTATATGAGTGCAAATAGCCGCACTGTGTGGGCAGGTACTATTTACACCTAGTTTGTGTTTGGAACAAAAGTACAGGTGGTATAAATGATGACAACATTTTTAATTTTGGGTAAGTATTCTTTTTAATGTGTCAGAATTTTATGCATCATAGTTTTGAACATAAAGCATGTATTCGTATATTGTTTCATTTTTTTTAGATAGAGAGAGAGAGAGAGAGAGAGAGAGAGAGAGTGAGTGTGCACGCAAGCATACACTATTGTTAGTGCTATTTATCAATGCTAGCCCCCAAAGAATGCTCTCTGCACACTTCCGTCTGCACCATTAACATTGCAGCATCATGAATCATTGTAAATCGAATAGTGCACTTTGTGCGGGAATGAAACACGGCTGTCTCGGGATCATAATGGCGGAATTATAGCTCTCTCCCCATCATCACGCACGCGCTGAAGTCATCCCAAACCCAATTAAGGAGAATCCGTCTTCATTTGCTTGGTTTTGGAGGCTGACAGACAGAGTGTCAGAGATGAGCTTCGAGATGTTTTCTTTTTGAGGGGAAGTTGGGGCTCGGCTCATGGGGTGATCGATCACTGGAAGTTGGCCTGGTATCAAAGGGTGTCATTGCAGAGTGGGCGAAGACCTTAGATAACATCATAATTAACCAGCAGACTTAAGTGTGTATCATTATAGAGACTGTGTGCATCATCACACGCATCCATTGTTTTGTCGTTGAACATCCAAAAAAACCCAAAAAACATTAGACACAGGACTGTGACCTGCCCGTACTCTGGAGAGAGAAGAGAGGAAATGAGTGCTGAGAGGGAGGAAAGAGAAGGGAGATGAAGTAGAATGAGATGTGTGATGATCTGAGAGGGAGATAGATTGAGGAAGATGAATGCATAGGGAGAGAGTGCGCTATTGGTGTTTATAGATTTGGTCTCTTTTTATTTCTGTGGCAACAAGGAATTTCTGTTTCTGTGAGGAGAGAGAAAGAGCAGTGAGAGAGAGACTGTAAAGAGACAAGGAAGAAAGAGAGCTCAGGCATGATAGAGGGAAAAAAGCAACAGAGCGCTCTCGAGCAGTCTGTGATTGTTGGTGAAATATTGGCGTTTGCTGCGGATGGCGTTTGGTAATGAAGTTTAGACATAGCGAGGCTGTGTACACATGTATGTGAGTTCTATTGATCATCCAACACATCACCTAATAGTATACCTTTGGCACTCAGTAAGACATGAAATATTTAAACCCTCGTAATTATTAATACCATTTATTAAAAATTGCTCACCTTTTTCATTGTTTAACTAATGTACCGGCAGAGCAATCTATTATTAGTCTATTAGCCAGAGATACTGTATAATTTGCTGGACGTACAACAATCCATTTGATCTTATTTTATTTTATTTTGTGTTCTGTTACCTGCGTACTGTGCAACACCCAGTGTACAAAAAGGAAATTGTAATTTTACACAAGTCGTTCTAACATGACAATTATACTGCTGATGTTCACAAAATAATGTGTGTATTGTAATTATTTTGCATTAATTTGCTTAACGTTGGAGACTTAATGTATTTCTTTGTTATGTTTCAAGTACCTAAAAGTAACAATGTTTCTCCAAAAAATTCCTTCAGAGAAATAGAAATAGACACAAATCAGACAATTGTCATGTACAGTAAAAGTGTAGATAAACATGAATGGCATAGTTCAGATAATTTTGACTTGAAAAAAAAATTATTTGAATGATTTTTGAGATCATATTGAAATCTCTGATGGGGTGATTCTGACGAAAGGTCCTGGTTCTATATATACTGTATATAAATGTATATATTAAGATACAAAGATATGAGACAGTGATGAGGAGGAGGGCATGGAGTGCTGTGTGTGCGCCTGGTGCTGAACGGGCCAATCAGTGGGAGAGAGATAAGAGGAGGAGTTGGGAGTGCTGGAGAGAGAGAGAGACACACACACAAAGCTGTGTGTGTGTGTGTCGTCATGTTATTATGTTCCAGTTCTGTGTTAAGTTTTAATTAAAGTCTTGTTAAGTGTCAATCTGGTTCCTGCTTCCTTGTTTACCGAAGAATGAGAGTCTTGTCTGCCACACTGGTGCCGAAACCTGCGACTGGAGGAGGACGCGCCGTCAGAGAGCCCTCGCCGCTGACGGAGGTTCACGACGCCGAGGATGTTTGATGCGGTGGTAATGGAGCGGTTCTCCCGAAGGCGGAGGAGCCCGCTGCCGTCCGCCAGGAGACGAAGGAGCTGCTGTTGTCTGCCAGGGGGGCAGGGGAGCTCACTGCTGTTCGCCAAGAAGTGGAGGAGTTGCTGCCAGTCGCTAAAGGGCGGAGGAGCCGCTACCGTCCAGCAGGGGGCGGGAGAGCTCGCTGCCAGCCACCGGGAGGTGGAGCAGCTGCTGATGTCTGCCAGGAGGCAGAGGAGCTAGCTGCCATCAGCCAGGAGGCATATGCTTGCGTTCTTTGCATATGCTTGCGTTTCCAGTCTCCCGCATTTGGATGCGTTTGAAAGGGAGTGAATGGAGTGCGGAGTGTAGTGTGACTGCACCGTAAGAGTGTGTGTGCCGCAGTTTTCTCATTTCTCTTGCCCCATTCGCAGAAATGCACAAGCTATCACTTATTGTCCTTTTAGCAGATTGTCCGTTTACAAGTTTGTTTAAAAGCCACTATGGGTACAAGTTACTACAAGGTAGTTCCCCATGAAATGTATAATCATTTTAAGATGTACCGATTTCAAAGCACAGTAATGTTCATATTAATTTGTGTTTAACCGTCTATCTATTATAACTTTATTGTAATTTTTCTATTGCATATTTCTGCATATTATTTTCATGTTTAATAAATTATGTTCATCCCCATCATTACTGACTCCTCATTTTATGTTTTTAGTGTACAGTGTGATTGTGTGCAGTGCATAGACGTACTATTGTAGTATTATGGTTTTACTTGCATTATCAACTAAGGCTGTACAGTATATTCTAAAATAATAAAGTCTTCCATTGAATTTGTGTCAGCCATATCACAAATTTCACCTCTTTATTTGATAACTGTAGTACAATACAAATATTAATAGTGGATAAAACACTTGAACATTCATATTAAAATATACTGGTATCTGGTGGTGGTTGAGGAGAGTCCCCTGTTCTCTATGTAAAAGTGTAGTTGTAGTAGTTTGATTGTAGTGTCAGAAAAGCATATATGTAAGTGTGAAATTAATTCAATCAAAATATGTAAATACTAGTGTTGTGTATCTTTATCAAAGCAAGTAATATTTCTGTTTAAAATGTTTAATAGAATAACATAATAGCAACATGAAAAAACAGAACAAATGACTCCGGCTCTGAATATCTCCATCCGAAGCATGATCACAGGCGATGTCCAGGTAGCTCAAACACAGCCGAAACACAGCTCACCTGAAGTGTTCTTCCGCAAATTGCTTGCAATGTTCCATTTCAACCACAGATGTCGCTAGAGAGTACAAAGTTCCATAGTGCAGCTTTAAACACAAGATTATAAGGGCCTTTTTCTTAGTAGAGAAAGGGCTATTGTTGTATAAGGAAAAGCAACTGAGATATTAAAGTGATTTTTCCGTTCTGTGGCAATGGTCTGGAAAACACACCTACACACCCACTCTGACGTACTCTTTCAGACTTTTTTCCTCTCTATCAGCAGCCTCTCCAGAACAATCTCGAGCAGTGAATCAGAGTGGGAGGAGACAGGTGTGTTGCTAATTCTGAGTGTATCTAAGCTAATGTGAATCCATTTCCTGTTTTAGAAGCATCAGAGGATAGGCCATCTCTCTCTCATGTTAGCCCATCCAGAACAGAGGTCCCAGGTGTACGCATATAAGTCTATCTCTTTCTTCAACCATTTTCTTGTTCCTCCTCTCTCTCTTTATTTATCTGCTCCTCACCACTGATGGGACCATCTCTGCTTCATTTCACATGTCGCCCAAAGGGGAAGAGGACTGCGGAAAAGAGAAGCTAGCCACGGAGAGAGAAAATGAAAAGATAGTGGGAGCATAAAGAGAGGAGGGGAGGCAGAGATAGAGCGAGGAATACTGGAGGAATTGTTCCACTCCAAGAGACACAAACAGTCTCAAGCTCCCCGGTATTCAATCCACACCTCCCCTGTGTGTGTTTCCAAAAGGTTATAATTCTACAGGCAGAACCCACATAGGAATACAATAACACTAAAAGATCAGTCTGATAGAAAATAGGCCACCTTTTCTTTTCGTTTCTTTCACTCTTATCCATTTCTAATGCATGTTTTTCCTCCATCCTCCCTTGGTCATTTCTTTTTTCTCTATCTACATAAGTTTTGGTGTTTATTGTAGGTCTACTGTTTGCATGACTGATTTTAATGATGTGCATGGGTGCTGAATACTTGGTTGGCCTCGCAAACACATGCACAACAACACCCCTGAATGTCATTTCAAGTGTATCACATCATCCTCAATGTTTTTCATCATGTGTTTCATCTACAAATTGAAAGACATGTCTAATGGTAATTATACAGCATCCACTTATTATTCAAGTGATCAACTATTGCCATTTCCATATTTCCATTTGAATCAATGCAAAGCAGTGCATTAGTTATAATGGACATTTAATCTTTAAACACATCCAATCCATTATTTCTCTTCTCTTTCGTGTCTCTCATTCAGTTCTCTGTTAGAGTGTTTGTCATATGTTAGTCAGTGAGACCACCCCACAGGGGGTCCATCGACCATGCAAAAAGTCCAACTTCACAGTCTCTTTTTTTTCTCAATGTTTCATTTCATGTGTATGTGTGCAGCTCTGTTACTGTGATGTGTCAACTGTTGTATGTTCAGCTTTTGCAAAACCCTCACTCATTTCTCTCTCCCAAACCTCGCCCGTCTGGCTGGAATTCATGTCACACTTGATCGCCGAAATAGCACAAAAATGAAGCTACTCACAAATAAGACCATAGGGCCTGTTTGTGTGTGCCAGAGTATGATTTATTCGCACATTTTTGTTGTTGAGGAAAGTTATGATGTGTGTCCTTTGGCCTTGTTTGTGCTCGTCCACTGAGGATTGAGTAAACAGACAAAAAGAAAAGGAGAAAGAGAGAGAGACAGACGGTTAGTGATTTCAGTAGCACGGCTTTTCTTAAGCATTCCAGTTAGCACTGAGGCACGAGTTGCTATTGATTAGAATATGAAAACCTTGAGGCCTGCATATGAGATTGGGGATGAGGTGGCAGAGGAGAGCCGTGGAAGAGACAGGTTGTACACACAGCATGTAGACTCACGCGCGGCAGCACAGGATGTTGCTGATTAGGTTTGACCTGGTGTCAAGCAAAAAATGCTCCTCAAGAATGCCTGGCAAAATCACAAGGCGAAGGGGAAAAAATCAATGGCTGACAAACAAGCACCTTTAGTTTACCGCTGGGGAGTGATGAAGCTGTGGAAATAATACACTGATCATTGACTCTTCTGTACGGTGTGTGTGTGTGTGGTCAGATAAGTTGGATGCTGTATTTAAAGCAACATTTTGTCATTTCTGCACCACATGTGTCACCAAACGGAATCTCTAAAGTATCATTGTTTTTAAAATGATTCCAGATAGGGCTATAATGGTTATGAAATTATGCTTTGTCAAACAAAAATTGTGATTATTAAAATTGTCTGTTTTAGGGATTTCATGATAATGATGATTAGTTGTCAAATAAAATGTCATACTGTATGTGTGCTTCACACACCTTAAGAAGTTATTTATTCAAATTTAACTTGAAATCAGATGTTAAAATAGTGATCAAAGATTTTCTTAACTTACATGAAAAGTAATATTTTAAATATCAAAACATTTCTAAATACATAAAATGTCTCTCTTTTTTGGTTATCTTTTGTCTTTGTCCATTTTACATTTACAGTGTTGTTTTTGGAACCCAACCTGAATAGCTATTATATTATATTATATTATAATTATGTTATGTAATGCAGTAGTAAAATACTGTCCTACATTCTTCACTTTCACACATTATTTTACGATCTGACTTACTAACTAGTCTTTCTGTACTGTTGTCGCCATAAAACTTTGCGTTGTGAAGACCACTCCTTATACATGGTCAAATCACATGCACAGCCTCTCATGACTAATTTCTTTGATGGCATTTCAACAGTGGCTTCATCTCCTCATCTTTCTACTCTCGGCTTTAATTGACAGCTGCACTGGATTATGGGCTGTGTTCAACTTCTTTGTTTGCTCTCACAAATCATTTCACACAAGAGAGAAAGGGTCAGTCTGTGTTTGATCTGTTTGTGTGTGTGCATGCGTGTGTGTGTGTTTGCTAGAGGCAGGCAGTAGAGAGTGCTGATGGAGCAGGCTGGCACAAAACCACAGACAGAGCTGGGGTTATCACAGAGAGAGAACTAAAGAAAGAGAGATGGGAGAGGGAGGGAGAGGAAATGAATTTAAAAAAAGCTGTGAAAACAGAAGGATTACACAGTACCCTCTGCATTCACTATTTCATTCTTATAGTCATTTCCCTTGGTTCATTCTCCACGAGAGACAGCAGCTTTAACATAAACAAGAGCTGAATTCCTCAGCAGAAAAGACATGTGCGCGCACCGTCTGGAGCTTTTTAGACTTATCGCTATCATTTTACTTGAAACCAGATAGAATGCATTATATATGCATTTTAAGGAATTCATAATGCTTTATAATACACCTTAAAATAAATTCAGGGTTCCCACGGTCCTGAAAAAACCTGGAAATATCAGAGTTTTTAAATTGTGTTTTCCAGGTTGGAAAAATTCTGAGAACATCACGGAAAGACAAATATACTTCTTTTTTTTCTTTTTTCTTTTTCTTGTCATGCTATGCTTGATAATATTTGAATTTTTATCGGTCATGGATTGCTCTTTGTGAGTGCAATCTCTAAAATTATGTTTAAAATCCTTATCACCGGTGTGGGAACCCTGATAATTGTATGTTCTAATGAATAATTGTTACCATTATTATTATAACACTTTTCAATACAAAAGTTATATCTTTATTATTAATATTAACATTCCAGATTAATTTGTGATGATTTTGCTTCCAATATAAAGCAGTTTCATGAATTTCACAATGATTTTTATGTGTGTTTTATTTGGCCTGTTAGACTATAGTGTTAGACTATTTTCACAAACTCTTGTCTCGTGACTCATGAGTATGAGAGTGTTAAGACATTTTGATAGCTTTAAACAAAATTGATTGTTGTTTTGGTGTACATGAATGGAAATGATTAAATATAATTAATAAATTACTGTAATTTAGTGAAAAAGGAAGTATAGAAAATGTGCCTTGATTATTTTGGATCTTATACTACAACGGCTGTTTTGGGTGGGGTGTTCTGGGGCCTATAAAATGAAAAGTTTAAAGACAGAAACTAATAATAAAAGTGATATTATTATATTACAAAAATAACCTCAATTACCAATAATATTGAACATTTTGCCCCACTGTAATGATCATTTAACAGTAAGGCATTGATTTTGAGTTAGGATGCAGATATAAATTTACTGGTATTAACAACAATAAGGTTATCTATAACATCAATAAAAAGTAAAACGTTAACACCAAATGTATATAGGGTTACATTATTCTGATAGTGCAACTAAATTGGGACTTCTTTCATCAGGTTTTTGTTGATCTTTGGAAATTTCAGGCAAACAAAACCAATTATATTTTTCAACAGTCATAGAGCATTTGAAGAGAACAGATTTTTACATGGAAGCAAAACTAACTTTGTCCATAATTCACAATGATCCAGGCTTTAAAGCCCTTGATTATATTTTGCATTAGCCCCTCTGAAAATTCACCATATTTTTTTTTATTTTATTTTTGTTATTTATTTATCTAGTTTTAACAGTGGTTAACAAAACCATGGTAACCAAAGGTAAAACAAAGTACATCTTCACTACCATACTACCTTATAAAACAAACTATGGCATGTTTGTAATGAAAAACAATATCATACATGATAATATTTATTATGAATCTATTTCTGTCTAAAATACTATCTATCACAGTTAGTGTTACTATAGTAAATATATGGTAATTCTCTAAGGGTGCTAATGTGTGAAAAGTCTTGTTTACATCTGTGTTCTTGTTCATCTTGTCAGTAGCCTACTGTTTTGAATGTCAGGCCATTTAATGTGGTTTAAAACTACTTT
This sequence comes from Myxocyprinus asiaticus, assembly GCF_019703515.2. NCBI lineage: Eukaryota > Metazoa > Chordata > Actinopteri > Cypriniformes > Catostomidae > Myxocyprinus > Myxocyprinus asiaticus. The sequence goes on from NC_059351.1 coordinate 38,198,223, forward strand.
TATCACCGAGGGTTTTCATAGAGGTTTGCACCTGATAATTCTGTGTCGAATTCAAATGTTTCCAGCGACTCGCTCCAAGCTTCACTGGTTCTTGCAGGCAGCGCTGTAATGATCAGTGGTGTGCGCAGAGAGCTCGAGACCGGTTCAGCAAATAAACACAACTTTTCCACGCTCACGCTGTGCTTCCCACTGGTTCTTGCAGCACTGTAATGATTGACGCTCCGCAAGTGAACGCACCTGTTCTGTGATCACGCTGCTCTGTCCATTGAACCGTGCTGATAATTGGTCCGGGTATAACCCTGGGATGGGCTACAACAGCAGAAGACCATGTTGAGTTCCACTTCTGTCAGCCAAGATCAGAAAACTGAGGCTGCAGTGGGCCTAACTAACATCTGTGTACCTCAGCAGAAATCCAGATTTGTCAGACCAGGCGATGTTTTTCCAATCGTCTACTGTCCAGTTTTGGTGAGCCTGTGCCCACTGCAGCCTCAGTTTCCTGTTCTAAGCTGACAGTAGTGGTTTCTGGAGGGGTCTTCTGCTGCTGTAGCCCATCCGCCTCAATGTTCGGCGTGTTGTATGTTCAGAAATGCTTTTCTGCATAGAACTGTTGTAATGTGTGGCTGTTTGGGTTACTGTCACCTTCCTGTCAGCTTGGACCTTGTCTGGTAATTCTCCTTTGACCTCTGTCATTAACAAGCCGTTTTCTCCAACAGAACTGCTGCATGAATAAATAGATGTACAGGTGTACCTAATAAAGTGGCCACCTAATAGAGTGTATATAAAATATTACGGCAGGCAATTTCAATCATCATGCCATGTGTTGTAATGCATAATACTCTCAACTATGAATAGAAAACCATTATAATTTATTAATACTGTGATAACAATTATTTATGAAAAGGTATAATGCATAACAAAATGCATTATAAGGCATTAGGAATTTATAACGCATTAAGAAAGTGATTATAATGCATTATATACAGGCCTTAAGAAAAGTGTTACAGAATTTTCTTCTCTACCATTGTAAAGTATATACCTCACGAGTTAATATTTGTAGTAAAGTATTTGAACTGTGGCATTTATATTTTACGTCAGTGTTCAGTCAAGAGTGCTTTAGTCAGTTGGTCTGTGCTCTATAGATTCAACACACGCACGCACGCACGCGCACACAGTGTCATGTATCTGTGGCAGCACGTAATGTTAATGGTACTTAATTTGTTGGTTGGGATGGGTAGGCTGGTGTGAGCCCTGCTCCCAGAGGACCCACTTGTAATTGTGTTTCACATTATAAATATATAAATAAAGCTCCCAATAATTACAAAATAATAATTCTCCCCTGCTCTTTCTGTCTCTCAGTCTTGTTCTTTCTTTCTCACTTACATTCTCTCACACATACACACTTTTCATTCTGGATGTCCTTTGCCTTTTTCTATTTCTCTTTAAAAATGCAATGTGCAATGTAAACTAGAGAAGGTAATTAGGGTGCATGCAGGAATTTGGTGGAGGTGGAGGTGACTTTGCTCGCTTTGCTTGTCTCAGGAGTGTGTCCAGACCCATGACAAGGAGCTGAGAGCCAGTCAGCTTAATTACTATTCACTGCTCTCACCCTTTGCCTTTAACTGCTATCAGATCAGAGGTCTTTGACCATGTCTGATAAGCTGTTGTTGTATGCTAAGTGGTGGCACAGAGCCCAGGTCAGGGCATTGCAACTGTTCATATGCCTCAGAGGTTGGCGTTAGGTTTGGGAAGGTGATTATATCTCTGTTAAATGGGCTCCA